>NW_019949003.1:0-12886 GCF_002910315.2 Salvelinus sp. IW2-2015
CAAGTATAGTGCCTTCATTCCAATATACCCACTACGATCAACAATAGCGTCCTTCATTCCAAATATACCCACTACGATCAAATTTAATAGCGCCTCTCATTCCAATATTACCCACTACGATCAATCATAGTGCCTTCCATCCCACATAATACCCACTACATTCAAATATAGTGCCTTCTCCAATATTACCCACTACGATCAATATAGTCCTTCATTCCAATATACCCACTACGATCAAATATAGTGTCTTCATTCCATATACCCACAACGAAACCAATATAGTGGCCTTCATTCCAATATACCCACTAACGCATCAATATTACGGCAAGTTCAAGAAATAAATAAAGCCATCTAATTATTTCATTTCCTCATCATTTGATATTTCTGTGAATAAAAACAACCATACGGGCGGGTTTTATAAAACAAAACGATATAGAAAAAAACTATGAAGCCAGACAGTAAGCCGGTGTACTGAACTGAAGTTCTAACCTGGGCCCCTACCTTGCTGAACTATGCTGGTTTCCAATCCTGGGTCTGCATGGAAGAAATCCGGTGGATTTGAACCTGCAGATACAGAAGATGTTTTTCAGATTGCTAACACGCCCCTGCAGATTGAACCTGTAAGAAGTGTCTCGCCATCATGTTATTATATTCCACCATCATGTTGTATTCATATTCACCAAATCATGTTCGTATTCATACGGTTAACAAGTCGGACGTTTACATACACTTAGGTTGGAGTCATTAAAACTCGTTTTTCAACCACTCTACAAAATTCTTGTTAACAAACTATAGTTTTGGCAAGTTGGTTAGCCAACATCTACTTTGCATGACAAAAGTAATTTTTACAACAATTGACAGACAGGATTATTTCACTTTATAATTCAATCGTATCACCAATTCCAGTGGGTCAGAAGTCCTTAACATACACTAAGTTCGACTGATGCCTTTAAACAGCTTGGAAAATTCCAGAAAATGATGTCAAGGAAAAAATTGTAGACCTCGACAAGTCTGGTTCATCCTTGGGATCAATATTCCATACGCGCTGAAGGTACCACGTTATCTGTACAAACAATAGGACGCAAAGTATGAACACCATGGCACCACGAACAGCCGTCATAAACTCTCAGGAAAGGTTGACGCCTTCTGTGTCCTAGAGAATGAACGTTCTTTGGTGCGAAAAGACTTTCAAATCAATCCCGGAACAACATCAAAGACCTTGTAAGATATGCTGAGGAAACAGGGTACAAAAAGTATCCTATGATCCACAGTTAAAACCGAGTCCTATACGACATAACCCTGAACGCCAGACTACTCACTCAGTAAGGAAGAACCACTTGCTCCAAGAACTGCCATAAAAAAGGCCAGTCTACTCTTTTGGCCATAATGACCAATTGTTATGTTTGGATGAAAAAAAGGAGAGCTTGTAGCTGAAGAACACCAATCCCAAACCGTGAAGGATGGATGGTGGCCAGCATCAGTTGTGCAGGTGCTTTGCTGCAGGAGGGACGGGCTGGCACTTCACAAAAGGATGCATCATAGAGGAGGATAAACTTATTTGGATATATATCGAAGCAGCGTCTCAAGACATTCGTCAGGAAGTTAAGCTTGGTCGCAAATGGGTCTTCCATAATGGACAATGACCCAAGGCATACTTCCAAAGTTTGCAAATGGGCTTCAGGACAACAAAAGTCAAGTATTGGAGTGGCCATCACAACAGCCCTGACCTCAATTCCTAATAGAAAATGTGTGGGCAAGAACTGAAAAAGAAAAGTGTTTGTTGCAAGGAGGCCCTACAAACCTGACTCCAGTTACCACCACAGCTCTGTCCAGGAGGAATCGGCCAAAATTCACCCAACTTATTTGGAAAGGCTTGTGGAAGGCTACCCGAAACGTTGACCCAAGTAAAACAATTAAAGGCAATACTTCCAAATAAGCTAATTGAGATGTATGACACTTCTGACCCACTGGGAATGTTGATGTAAAAATAAAAGCTGAAATAAATCATTTCTCTCATTACTATTATTCTGACATTTCACATTTCTTAAAAGAAAGCTGTGATCTAACTGACCTTAAGAAGGATTTTTACTAGGATTAAATGTCAGAAATGTGAAAAACTGGAGTTAAAATTGTAGTTGGCTAAAAGTGTATGTAAACTCCGACCTTCAACTTGTCGCCGCAACCACACACCACTTTTCCGTCGTTTTTTTTAAATATTTTTTTTTTATTAAATTCACTTCACCAACTTGGCACTATTTAGTTACATGTCCATACATGAAATCCAAATAAAAATCTATTTAAATTACAGGTGGTAAGCAACAAAATATGAAAAAACACAAGGGGTTGAATAGTTTTCGGCAAGCACCGTCACAATGAGAAATTAGATTACGTGCCTTGCTCAAGGGCACATCAACAGCATTCTTCACCTATTCAGACTCAGGATTCAAACCAGAAACCGTTACGGTTACTGGCCCAGCAAGCTTAACCTCTTAGGCTACCTGGCACCCCAATACAATAGTTAGAATGGGGGCTCTCATTTCTTCTCCACCGGCCGCTGCCTCTAGCCTGCTGTGCCTCTGCTCTCAAAAAAAACCTACTCCTCCAGGAAAGTATTGTACTCCTCTAGCTATTAAATGGGTTACCTCAATGCCACGAGCGAGCCGAGCTGATGATGTGCTCTGCGACCAATCTTTAGGGGAAGCACTCTGCATCTTGAAGGCTTGTGCTGGGCCTTCGACCTGAGCGATTCTCAACACAGCCTTCACGACACCATCCCAAGCTGTCTCAGGGCCTGGTTTCTTACTGGCCCCCTTTCTGCATGCAGCCGCCTGCTTGAGGAAGTAAGACACGGCCTTCAGCTTAAGGTAGGATCTTGGGGCACCGCTTCTAGGCTCCATCTGGCCAATGGGGATGGCCTTCTCTTCCCAGGCAGGGCCGATGAGGACGGTCCAGGGCCGCCTGCCCGATCTCACTATGCCCGTATCCCCAACCCCCACACCCCCCCCCCTCCAGGGGGCCGCCTGACCCGGACTGTCACTAGGGCCCGTATCACCCCCCCCGTCCCATTGTCCACCTATCTTGGAACATCCTGGTTGCTCTTTAACGCTCTCTGTCGCTCCGTATTCCAAGGTAAGGCAATTTCATAAATTTACATTTCGAACCGATGTAGTCGGAGCTGAATTCCACCAAAACGCTTGGTCTCGCTCCACTCGCTATTGGTGGAGTTCATCAGAAACTTCCTTCACCTGAAGTTTAGTCAGCGAAGAGCCGAGCTGATTAGCCAGAAAAAATAACATGGAGGTAAAAATCTCTGGAGCGAGAGACAACGGCAAAAAAAAAAGAGGGTGTCATCCTAGAAGGCTAGAGCATAATGGCCCAGGACAGAGGCTAGCACGACCCCGGTCCAACGTCTGACAAGGGCAAGGAGCAACAAATCCCTGGATTCCCCTAAATAGGGCATTCAGTGGATGTCTGTGCCGTCATCGGTGCCTCCTGCCCGATAACCTCCTGGAACAAAAGCACCCTGTTCATGTGCTGGGTCGACTGGGATGACAGCCACAGTGATGTCCCCTCCCTACTCGTCCATCAGCCAGTACCTACCCTACCTGGACCAACCCTCAGACACTCTGAAAACTTACCCGAACAGAACTGAAGAAGCCGAGGCACAAAGTATGACCCGCTATGAGACTGCCATTTGATAACAAAAACTATGTTTCCTTAAGCGGCCTCTCTTGAAACGTCTCGGCCAATGCATTGACTCCAGGGCCCCATATTTCATAAAACAAGAAGAATGCTGATCTAGGATCAGGTTTGGCCTTTTAGATCTACTAATTCGAATGGAGTAGATGGACCTGATCTAGAATCAGCACTCATAACACGGCCCAGAATATGACTATGCTTTAAGTGAAATAGAAAGTCATTATATCAACATCAGATATTAGAACTATAAAAGGTTTATGTAACAAAAACGGACATCGATCATGCAAGTCTAATGGCCGAGGCTGCTGAAATCTGCTATTTTGTTAATCCTTCATTCTGGCTTAGCAGACCGTTTCATTTGAATGAACGGAGACTCTGGTTGAAATCCAGCCCCCCCCCATTACCATATATCCGATAAGGCCGTTCATAGTTCACAAACAGACAACAGTTTGATAGAACCTACTGTTTCATACACTCGGGTAAGTTGTGTTATTCTGGCATGTTGTCATGTATCACAGCATCGCATCACGCACTCTCTGGCCGTCTATACTGAGTGAAACAGGACAACCCACTTCATGCAGTACGGAGTATAGCCGTTCCCAGTGAAAGGTACTCAAAAATCGCTTCTCCAGGGCGACGTCGGTTCTCATTTCACCCAGTTCTGCAGACCAAACAGGTGTGTCAGCCCCAGGAAGTGACCTTAATTCTGAATCAATACACAAAACGGTCAAAAAACACAAAAAATGTGCCCATGGCACAAAGGTTGGTGAGCCAATGCCCTATTGGTTCATTTATAAATGCCTGAACCTGATTGCTATTTTGAGACCTATTCTCTACGCTAATACCCAGGCTGTCATCAAGTTTCAATCCACTATTACAACCATAAAACGTTATCTTGCAAACAACAAATGTCTTTCAATTTAATGTGCCAAAAAAAAACAAGTGTTTGTCCCAGGCACAATGGTTGCGAATGTAAATCTAGTTCCGTCATTCAATAATGTAAACTAACCATATTGTATGTTGAGTGTGTTGTGTTTTGCCATACATCGTCTACTGGAACAAGTTCACCAAGCTCATCAGTATTCCTCTAAAGGTCATCAGTAGAGGTGCGTGGGTAAAATCACATTGGGGAAGTGCAGAAATAACTTCAAACACCTGTTGTTTCATCACAAACCGGAGAGCGCACAAACCTCTGTCCGGTGGAGGTCCACACAAGGATATTGTCGTTACATGTTCCGACATTTCTGACATTTTACGTACTATTGATTTTAGAACCATGCAGACGATTCTACCGCAAGTCGCCAAAGAACAACAGGAGCTGCCTCCATAATTCCGCACCATTTCAAACCTAATTTTACCTTCATATTAACTAGCGCAAGTCAGTTAAGAACAAATTCTGAATTTACAATGACAACCAACCTAACTGTTGTTCAGGCGGCAGAAAGAGATTTTTACCTGTCAGCTCGGGGATTCCGACTCCAGCAACCTTTCGGGTACTGGCCACGATGCTTTAACCACTATGAAACTGCCACCCCTAGGCTCTAGTCTAAAATACAGTGTCAACTAAAAGACAAACCAACTTGTGGTCTGCTATTGACTGCTCTTAGAACATGGGAGTCACACCCATTGGTTTCTCAGGCCTAGTTTTTAAAAAGACAGAAAGGAAAACCTTCAGGAAAATACTTTAGCCCTGTTTAATACCTGGCTTCTACATGCGTCCTTGTTCCTGATCTTGTCCACATTCTGAAAAATGCCCAAATTTTTTGACAGTGTAGATGATTAAAAACCGCATTGTGTCTGATTGTGATCAGATCTTTCCTGCCCACCTCCAGAGGTAGAACAAACACACATTGTGTCTGTATATCTGACAAGTGTGTCAGATCTGGACCAGTGAAACCATTGAAATCATCATTATTAAAATGATGTAGTAAAATGTGTAGTAAATCTCTCTAACAATCATTGGCAGTGACGCTATGACTTATGGCCATCAACATGGCGTCTTAAAATGAAACTAAATATTATTGAAGTAATATTTACCAAATAACTTGTATACAGGGATGGACCAGCGATTATCTAGTCACCAATATTCGCAGACACAGGACCGATCAGAGACACATTTACTACCAGTGTAGATTTCAACAGCCGAATCAGAGACACATTTTTGACTACCATGTGTAGATTCAACAGCCGAATCAGAGACACAATTTTACTACCATGTGTAGATTTCAACAGGCCGATCAGAGACACATTTCTATCTACCATGTGTAGATTCAACAGCACGATAAGAGACACATTTTACTACCATGTGTAGAATTCAACACAGTCGATAAGGAGACCACATTTACTACCATGGTAGATTCAAACAGCCGATAAGAGACACATTTACTACCATTGTAGATTCAACAGCAGATCAGAGACACATTTTAACTACCATGTTAGATTCAACAGCAGATCAGCAACACATTTTACTACCATGGTAGATTCAACCAGACCATAAGAACACTATTTTACTTACCAATGTGTTAGATTCAACAGCCGATCTCAGAACACATTTTTGACTACCATGTGTAGATCAACAGCAGATCAGAGACACATTTTTACTAACCATGTGTAGATTCAACAGTCGATAAGAGGACACATTTTACTACCATGTGTTAGATCAAACAGCCGATAAGAGACACATGATTACTACCAGGTAGATTCAACAGTCGATTAAGAGACACATATTTACTACCATGTGTAGATTCAACAGCAGATCAGAGAACATTTTACATACCATGATTAATGTAACCAGCCGATAAGAGACACATTATTTACTTACCATGTGTAGATTCAACAGCCGATAAGAGACACATTTTACTACCCATAGTGTAGATTCAACAACGTCGATAAGAAGAGCACATTTTACTACCATGTGTAGATTCAACAGCGATAAGAGACACATCTTGACTACCATGTTGTAGATTCAAACAAGCGATTAAGAGACACATTACTACCATGTGTAGATTCTAACAGCAGAATCAGAGACAACATTTGACTTACCCATGTGTAAATGTAACAGCAGAGAGACACATTTTACTACCATTGTGTAGATTCAACAGCCGAATTAAGAGACACATTTTACTCCATGCTGTAGATCAACAGCCGATAAGAGACACATTTTACTACCATGTGTAGATTCAACAGCAGATCAGAGACACATTTTACATACCATTGTAGATGCAAACAGCTACAATTACGGGTACAGTCAGAAATATGATAAGAGCAGTACAAAATTGACGCATGTTTTAGCACCAGGTATAAACAAGCTTTAGACCACCTGTTGGTTTGAGGCTGTAGCCAGGATCCTGCAGTACCAGAGCCTATCCCTTCCATCTTCTACGGTTAGCAAGGACAACATTTCCTACCTGAGCATTGTTTACTCAGGATATGTATGCTTTCTCTAACAGTGTCTATACGATGATGACTACCCTCTATTTATATACACTGAACAAAAATATAACGCAACATGTAAAGTGTTGTCCCATGTTTCATGAGCTGAAATAAAATATGGAGGATCGTTGAATGTTGAATACACAACAAAAAGCTTATTTCTCTCAAATGTTTGTGCACAAATTTGTTTATAATTTCTGTTAGTGAGAATTTCTCCTTTGACCAAGATAATCCATCCACCTGGACAGGTGTGGCATATCAGAAGCTGATTAAACAGCATGACATTACACCTTAGTGTTAATGGGGGCACCATAAAAGCCACTCTAAAACTGTGCAGAGTTTTGTCACACAAACACAATCCAACAGATGTCTCAGGTTGAGGGAGCGCGCACATATGGCACTCTGACGCAGCGGAAAGTCACCAGAGGTCCTGTCAGAGAAGTAAATGTTCAATTCTCTACCATAAGCTCCTCCAACATCCGTTGAGAATTCGAGAGTACGTCCCAACAGGCGCTCACAATCCGCAGATCACATGTAACCATATCAACCCAGGTCCTCCACATCCGCGCTTCTTCTAATGTGGGATCGTCTGAGACCAGCCCACCCGCCGACAACGGATGAAAACTGGAGAATTTCTGTCTGTAATAAATCCCTTTTGTGGGGAAAAAAACCTCATTCTGATTACCGGGCCCTGGCTCCCCAATGGGTGGCCTGACTCACAAGTGATGGTCTAATACCCTCCCAGGCTCCCACCCAGGTGAGCCCTGCCAAATCAAGTTGAAATCCATAGACTATGGCCTAAATTTATTTAAATTGACTATTTCCTTATATAAACTGGTAACTTCAGAAATTTGTGCATGCTGCCATTTATATTGTTGTTCATATAGTTACATACTCAAAGGACTAAAAAAACAAAACTCCTTTTGAGCAACAACTTCTCCTGCGTTTGAAATCCAGCAATCTCACTCATTTCTGTTTGATCTAACTTGGAAGATATAAAATGTCCCCAGCAGTTTCCATACATAGGCCCATGGATGATGGCTGCTTGAACAGACAAAAACTTTGTTTTGCCTGAGTTGCTCAAACTTACAGTATTACAACACCAAAACAAAGATGTTAGTGCCCCCTGCTGGAAATTAATGGGCAGTCGGCTCCCGCAAAAAAAAACGGTCTTATAATTTTTTACCCCCACCTTATAATTCAACCAAGTCAGGCCAGTTGAGAAACAAGTTCTCCATTTACAACTGCGCACCTAGCCAAGACAAAAGCAAAGCACTGCGACAAAAACAAACACAGAATTACAAACAAACGTACAGTAATACACACAAAGAAAATCGTGTTACAGAATGTGCAAAGTAAGAACAGATAAGGGAGGGTAGTGATAAATAGGCCATGGAGGCGACCATAATTTAAATTTCAGCATTAACACTGGATGATCAGATGTGCAGAAGATGATGATGTGCAAGATTAGAGATACTAGGGTGCAAAAAACAAAGAGCAATAAAATATGGATGCCATGCAATTTTACATATATTCGCTACTTTTCCTGATTAGGAATCGATTATACAAACGATTTGATATCCCCTTTAATGCTAATTCATTGCCTCTAAATTAGATTAGTGCTGCCTGTTGACCATATAATGGTGTCCGTATCATCGTTGCTTTCGTTTACTGTAGGTATGCGTGTCGACTATAGTGAGGTATGTATGTGTACTGTAGTGTATGAATGCATAGGTATATATTTGAATATGTGAATATGTTGGGACATGGGCATGCAAGTGCAGATTGCTATAATTACAATGCTGTATATCCTGACTTTTTTTTGCTTTAAAAAGAAAATCTATAATTAAAAAACTGTGATAAAGAAATTAAATTATTAGAACTGTTATTGTGCAAAGTCGATTGGGCCTACTGGATTGACAGTGTTTCCAACAGTCTAGGGATAAACTAGTCTCGAATGGGCATTGCCTTCTAAATCTCTTCTCGTTAACACTGATATTGGTTCTCTAATCCAGTCAATATTATTATCGGTCTTAAAGTTTAGGACGAACGCGGCCAGTGATTGTAAAATTGTGTGCTTGTTGTGCGCTTTCCTGTTACAAAATACAGAAACCATTTTGTTAAGGTTCTACAACGATGACATAATCAAAAGACTTTGTCAACATTTTAAAACAGTGATCTTCAAAACATTAAGACATTCACGGTTGATGTGCGGGAGCAAGACAAACCCTTCCTCTGGCTAAACAACTCAATAGAGGTTTTGAAAATCACTGTTTTCCCTTTGAAATCCTATCAACCCTTATCTTTTTTATTTTTCTTTATTTTTTACCCCCTTATCTCCTCAATTTGCTGGTATTCCAATTCGCTATAATTACTATCTTGCTTCATCGCTACCAACCCCCGTACCGGGCTCGTGGAGCAGACGAAAGGTCGAAAAGCACATGCGCTCCTCCGAAGCACAACCCAACCAAGCCGCCATTTCTTCTTAACACAGCGCCGCTCACAACCGAAGCCAGACCCGCACCAAATGTGCCGGAGGAACACCGTAGTACCTGCCCCCTCGGTAGCTTACACTGCGCCCGGCCCGCCACCAAAGTCCGCTGGAGCCGATGAGACAAGGATTATCCCTACCGGGCCAAACCCTCCCTAACCCGGACGACGCTAGGCCAATGTGCGTCGCCCCACGGACTCCCGGTCGCGTCCGCTGCGACCAGACTTCCTAATGAAGTAATATTTTGTGCGACATCTTTTGATTACCACCCATTAAACTCGGTTTGTCTGAAATGGTTTTTTTATGCACCAGCCCAAGCTTTGGCTGGATGAGCGCGATAGTTCTCTTTTGATTGGTTAAAACTTGTAAATAACGTGGGCAAGACCAAATACACTACATGACCAAAAGTATATGGACACCTGCTCGTTGAACATCTCATCCCAAAATTATGGGCATTAATATGGAGTTTGTTCCTCCTTTGCTGCCATAACAGCATCCACTCTTCTGKGAAGGCTTTCCAGTAGATGTTGGAACATTGCTGCRGGAACTTGCTTCTATTCAGCCACAAGAGCATTAGTGAGGTCAGGCACTGATTTTGGGCGATTAGGCCTGGCTCGCAGTCAGCGTTCCAATTCATCCCAAAGGTGTTCAATGGGGTTGAGGTCAGGGACAGTCTAGTTCTTACACACCAATCTTGACAAACCATTTCTGTATGGACCTCGCTTTTGGACGAGGGCATTGTCATGCTGAAACAGGAAATTGCCTTTCACCAAACTGTTTCCACTAAATTGGAAGCACAGAACTGTTTAGAATGTAATTGTTTGCTGTAGTGTTAAGATTTCCCTTCACTGTAACCAAGGGGCCCGAACCATGAAAAACAGCCCCAAACCATTATTCCTCMTCCACCAAACTTTACAGTTGGATGGTGAAGTGTGATTCATCACTCCAGAGAACGCGTTTCCACTGCTCCTGWGTCCAATTGCGGTGAGCTTTACACCAACCACTCCAGCCGACGCTTGGCATTGCACATGTTGACCTGAGGCTTGTGTGCGGCTGCTCGGCCATGGAAACCCATTTCATGAAGCTCCTGGCGAACAGTTATTGTGCTGACGTTGCTTCCAGAGGCAGTTTGGAACTTTGTAGTGAGTGTTGCAACTGAGGACAGACGATTTTTATGTACTACGAGCTTCAAGACTTGGCGGTCCCGTTCTGTGAGCWTGTGTGGCCTACCACTTCGCGGCTGAGCCGCTGTTACTCMTAGACATTTCCACTTCACAATAACAGCACTTACAGTTGACCGGGGCAGCTCCAGCAGGGCAGAAATTTGACAAACTGACTTGTTGGAAAGGTGGCATCCTATGACGGTGCCAYGTTGAAAGTCACTGAGCTCTTCAGTACAGGCCATTCTACTGCCAATGTTTGTCTGTGGAGATTGTATGGCTGTGTGCTCGATTTTATACACCTGTCAGCAACGGGAGTGGCTGAAATAGCCAAATTCACTCATTTGAAGGGGTGTCCACATACTTTTGTATATATAGTGCATATGTTGTTCTCTAATTCTCAGATGGACTAAATATTGGTTCTCCTAAAACATACTGATGAGCTAGTTAATATATTAATATATTTGTATTTCTTCTTTTTAAGAAATAGATTTTTAGAAATAACCCTAACCCTATCCTTAAATAGCAGGATTGTACAGTCAACTTTCCAGCCAATTATTGGCTATGGTGACACCATTTACCAGAATGAAGCAGCCAATAGTGTTAAACTGTTGGATGCCGTTTGCCATACCGCCCTTCGCGTTATCACAGGTGACCGTTTTAATACTCACCACTGCATCCTGTATCAAAATGTTGTCTGATCCTCGTTAAAGCCCCGTAGGTCACTTCATTATTCCCTTTGACTTTACAAAGCTCTACTACACAAGCTTCCGACTTACCTAACTTTACTGTTCAAATCTAAAAACATGAGATACCAAACCCGATCACAGGGTTGGTTAACTCTTGAGGTTCCTCGGTTCTCCACCAAAGTAGGTACAGTGCCTTCAGAAAGTATTCAAAACCCCTTGCTTGATTGACTAGCTCACTGAGACTTGCTACATACGGTTCATGTCCTTTGCGGATGCCACATTACTGACAAAAGTTTGTACTTAGAAAAAATATCTGTAAGGGGAGATGTAAAGTAAGAATTTTGTGTAAATGTTCATTCATAGTCATAACATAGCATGTACGTTTACAGATCTAATTGAACGTTTACGTTTCATGTTTTCTTACAATCCTAACAATTTACATATGGATTTTCTTACGATCCTAACGATAGGTACGTTCAACCTTTTGGCAGCTATCTTGCTCCATAGAAATCCCACATCACGCTTGTAGGCGACTTCATAAGGTTGACTTCATCGGGTCTAACTGCCGTCTCGCACCGAACTGCGCATGTGCACGCCGTCAAATCAAAAAGGTACTCCTTCGATATATCGTTGTTTTTGACGAAAATGAAAACGTGTCAGTTTGTCACTCTCACGAGGTTGGGGTAATAACAGTATTATATACTTAAGACATTAGCTCGAATCTAAGTTGTGTCTTTAGATTTTGAGAAAATTAACAGCTAAAGGAGGAGTTTTTCACTTCTCTCTTCTCAAACCCCAAACCCCGGGCCTGTCTGTTTGGTCTGTTTCGCAAGCATTCCCGGAAGTCTCGCGATGTTGCGCCTCTGGGTTTAGAAACTCGGTGGTTACATATGGAGGTAAATGAATGACGGAATTATACAAGCATGTAAAGTATGGTTTGCACACGTAAAATATGAGTTGCACCTGTATAATGAGTTTTGTAGTTGCCTTTTTTTTGTTGCAAACATTTAACTTCTTTTGCGAATAAATGAAACACTTGCAAGCGCATAATAACCTGATGTGTGACTAAATATAACACTTGCAAACATGTACGTTGAGATGTGAATACTTTCAATAAGATTTGCAAGCATGCAACTACATTTGAGAATGAATGCAACTCATTTACTAAACTTGTGACTGTTGACTCTTCTTCTGTGAAACAAAACTATACTGGGCAAAAATATATATCAAATCAAAACATGCAACAATTTCAATGATTTTACTGAGTTACAGTTCATATAAGGAAATCAGTTCATTTAAATCAATTCATTAGACCCTAATCTATGGATTTCACATGACTGGGCATTGTGCAGCCATGGGTGGGCCTTGCTGGGCATAAACCCGTGAGCAAGGCCCAGTCAATCAGAATGAGTTTT
>NW_019949004.1:0-1227 GCF_002910315.2 Salvelinus sp. IW2-2015
GTGTTAGTTAGTGTTTGTTAGTGTGTGTTAGTGTTAGTTAGTGTGTGTTAGTGTTAGTTAGTGTTAGTTAGTGTTAGTGTTAGCTAGTGTTAGTTAGTGTTAGTTAGTGTTAGTTAGTTAGTTAGTGGTAGTTAGTTAGTGTTAGTGAGTGTTAGTTAGTGAGTGTTAGTGTTAGTGAGTGTTAGTTAGTGTTAGTTAGTGTATGTGTGATGTTGGGCTGAAACTACTAACCAGGAAGCTTTGCTCTCTCACTCCTCCCAGGCTTTTGGGAGGGAGGGTGGACAATGAGTCTGTCGTAGCCAATGTAAGCAATGACCTCTTGCTCTCTGGCAGCTTTCTGGCACACAGCGTCAGAGAAGTCCTAGATGAGGAAGATGTTGGTTGCTCTGAATAATTTTTTTAGCTGCACCTGTGATAACGTCTGCTGGTAGAAATCTTGTTGTTGATTTAAAAGATCACACACCTGTGTGAAACACTTTTCTCCTTTACTCCAACCTTCTTTAACTTTTAGTGGCATGATGGTTGCAGCGTAGACTAACGCAATTCCAGCCAGAACAGCTCGCAGGGCCGATGGAAATAGCAACAAACAGCAGGGATTATTATTATAATCAAACATTTTAAATTTAAAATGTATTTAACGAGGCAAGTCAGTTAAGAACAAATTCTTATTTACAATAACGGCCTACCGGGGGCTGGYATTAAAAATAAAAGTTTATATAAATATAGGACAAAACACACATCACGACAAGAGAGAAAACACCACACTACATAAAGAGAGACCTAAGACAACAACATAACAAGGCAGCAACACATGATAACACAGCATGGTAGCAACACAGCATGGTAGCAACACAACATGGTAGCAACACAGCATGGTAGCAACACAACATGGTAGCAACAGAACATGGTACAAACATTATTGGGCACAGACAACAGCACAAAGGGCAAGAAGGTAGAGACAACAATACATAATGCGAAGAAGCCACAACTGTCAGTAAGAGTGTCCACGAGTTGAATGAAGAGATTGAGTGTTTGTTGCAGCTCATTCCAGTCGCCAGCTGCAGAAAACTGAAAAGAGGAGCGACCCAGGGATGTGTGTGTTTTGAGGACATTTAACAGAATGTGACTGGCAGAACGGGTGTTGTATGTGGATGATGAGGGCTGCAGTAGATATCTCAGATAGGGGGGAGTGAAACCTAAGAGGGTTTTATAAATAAGCATCAACCA
>NW_019949004.1:5242-12882 GCF_002910315.2 Salvelinus sp. IW2-2015
CAGAGAGAGCAGGAGGAGTGCACCTTGACAGCCCCTCTATATTAGGTGTAGGCAACTAGATTCAGCCGCGGGATGATTTTTATTGGAGCAGATGGTTGGGGGGGCCGGTACATCATTATAGTAATTTTGAACGCTGCAAATTGACCACAACTAAACCCAAAAAGAGATTTGTATTTGAAAATCTGAATAATTTCAACATAATTGACACATAATGTTACATACTGTATGTCTCTTTCTTTATTCATCAGAATACTTGGGAACAAATTTCCTCAACGAAACGAAATTCCTTTTTTTACCCAAAAATTTGATGTGCCCCCAAAAAATCACTTGCGGCCGCCTGTTGCTGACCCATGCACTATAATCTACACAGAGAGCGAGAGATGAGAGAGGAGACAGCGAGAGAGGAGAGAGGAGGCAGCGAGAGAGGAGGCAGCGAGAGAGGAGACAGCGAGAGAGGAGAGAGGAGGCAGCGAGAGAGGTGGCAGCGAGAGAGGAGGCAGCGAGAGAGGAGGCAGCGAGAGAGGAGAGAGGAGACAGCGAGAGAGGAGAGAGGAGAGAAGAGAGAGGAGAGAGAAAGAAGAAAGAGAGAGACATAAAGGCAGAGAAGACAGGAGAGGAAGGGAGAGGAAAGGAGAGGGGTGAAAAGGAGTGTGGAGCTGAGCAGAGCAGGAGAAGTGCAGTCTGACTGCCCTCTACTGATTAATACTAGTCATAGGATTTTTAAGTCCAATTCATTTTCACTTCCACATACATCCTCTGTCCTCTCTTTGGTCTTTACAACAGAGATAGGGGTTTCAGTCTCTACAGACCGATAGGGGTTTCAGTCTCTACAGACCGATAGGGGTTTCAGTCTCTACAGACCGATAGGGTTTTCAGTCTCTACAGACCGATAGGGTATTCAGTCATGTTTTAACAGTTATTGTTTATGGTAAATGAGATAAGAATATCCAGTCTGGTCATAAAACAGAACTCCTACAGTGAATAGTTATCTGTCTGTTCCTGTAGCTGTGGAGAGTAAGGTGCTATTTCCCAAGCTCTCTGTATCGATACAGTCCAGTAGTGTACAGTGAAAACATTTTATTTGGCACAGACAGTGCACGTTAATAAACAGTTGAGTGTTCAATTAGCAAATAAGCAAATTTGCCAAAGAGCAAATGTTCATCTGTTGGATAATCACACACGTGAACACAGCAAAGGAAGCTGACTACACATTACTACACCCTTTTGTTGGCAGCTTCCTTGTTCATCTGTGGATAATCACAACACGTAACACAGCAAAGGAAGCTCACACACGATTACTACATCTTTTGTTGGAAAGCTTCCTTGTTTTCATCTGTTGGATATCAACACACCGTGAACACACAAAGGAAGCTCGTTACACATTACTACACCCTTTTGTTGGTAGCTTCCTTGTCATCTGTGGATAATCACAACTGAATACAGCAAAGGAAGCAAAACTAACTTACTACACCCTTGTTGGTAGCTTCTTGTTCATCTGTTGGTATAATCCACACGTGAAACACAGCAAAAGGAAGCTGACTTACAACATTACACACCCTTTTAGTGGCAGCTTCCTTGTTCATCTGGTAAATCACACACGTGAACACATCAAAGGAAGCTCACTACACAGTACTACACCCTTTTGTTGGTAAGCTTCTTGGATTAGATCTACAAGAAGTATATAAAGCATAAGCTTACTTCCTGAATGTCGAATAATTAAAACCCATAATAATACCACCATTTCCTGTTACTGCAGGATTATTTTCCGGCTGTGAGAAATTGGGTCAAATGTAAAATAGGGCATCTGTAAGAGTCTTGTAGAGCATAAAAGCTTTACGTTCCTATTGGTTGGTGTTGTGTAGGTCAGTTTGAGGTGAGACTTCCCCTGGTTTCTTATCTTCTTTCTCCAATCAATCACATGTATTTTCTAAAAAAACCCATTTTAACCATCACAGTTGTCACAAGGTGCCTATACAGAAACCCAACCTAAAAACCCCAGAAGAGCGCAATGCGAAATGTAGAGAGCACGTGGGCTAGGACAAATTCTATAGAAAAGCAGAAACCTAAGAAGAACCAAAAAGAGATAACCAGGGCCTGAGGGTGGCCAGGTTTCTCTGGCTGTGGCCGGAGTGGATGTTTTAAGAAGTACATGGCATTAAAAGCCATATCGTTCTTCAAGATGTATCAAATGTTCGCTAGAGACCAACCAGGGTCAAATAAATCACAGTGGTATAGAGGTGGCAAATGTCAGACCTCAGGAGTTAATTGTCAGTTGTTCTTCATACCGAATCATTCAGAGGTCGAGACAGCAGATCCGTTAGAGGAGAAACAGGGATTCGAACAGCAGGTTCTGGCGACAAGTAGGCAGGACAAACCAGGTGACTGGGACAGGGTCCATAGCCACAGGTAGAACAGCAGGAAGAAACCGGATCAGCAGCACGACCAGGTGGAGCTGGGACAGGGTTCCATAGCCCACATGTAGTAGAACAGCAGAAACTGATCAGCAGCATGACCAAGGTGGACTGGGACAGGGTTCCAATAGCCACAGGTAGAACAAGCAGAAACTGATTCAGCAGCCGACCAGGGGACTGGCGGACAGGGTTCCATAGCCACATGTAAGAACAGCAGAAACTGGATCAGCAGCACAACTTGTGGACTGGGACAGGTTCCATAGCCACATTTAGAACAAGCCAGAAACTGGAATCAGCAGCACGACCAGGTGGACTGGGGACAGGTTCCATAGCCACAGGTGAACAGCCAGTCAACCGGATCAGCAGCACGACCAGGTGGACTGGGACAGGTTCCATAGCCACAGGTAGAACAGCAGAAACTGATCAGCAGCACACCAGGTGGGTGGTGTCTTCTTCTGTCTTCTTCTTATGCTCCCCCTCATTACGTTTGCTAGTGAGCTATGGTTCCCCTGTTGGTTAGAACTACCTGCTTACGTTATAGTGAGGTTTAGCTCCCCCTGGTTGTAGAACTACTAAGGTGTATAGTCCTTACAGTTTTTTTGTACAATCACTAGGACCCATTTCTCAATACTTAGTCACTTTTTCCAAAACTCTTTTACCACAGTGAACACAACAGCAGTCTATGTGGGCTTAAACTGTGAATAGAATTTTTCATTGCTTTGCACAAAATGCATTCAATTGACTACATCTTTTCAATTTCCATGAATATTTTCCTCACTCAGACACAAACCACACCCAAAACTGCTATGTACCTTACAGGCCAATCTGCACATGCTTACGTAACTCTTTTTAAAACTGTTAAAAAACTTAAGTAACAAAACATAACATAACCAAAATGAATAAGACATTTCTACGATAATACGTATTGAAATATATTCAAAATCTAAAAAGAATACTATCAAAAACAATTAGACAACCACAGCTGCATTCCCATTGTAGCGAACACCTACCCAGGTGTTAGTCTTTCACTTTCAACCATCTAAAGAAAAAGGGACATTTTAGGAATAATGTGTACTGTAATGTAAACATGGGGAGCCAGAGATAGAAGAAGTGGCTGACAGAGGAAGAAGGGTCTGGAAAGAGAGAGGAGTAATGTATGCTTGGTGGAAGATGGACTGAGAGGAAGATCAAGAGCTGTAGTTTCTCAGATGAATTAGAGCTACTATAAGTGATCATGTAATAAACTGGCTATCAATGAGAGACTTGATCTTGAGATGAAGACCAAATCTGCAAACGCTAACAGTGGCATCTATTGTGAAGAATTTCCGGCACAAAACAACAGGTAACGCTGCATTCTGCAAGGCATTCGACTGAACTGCACATTACAGAAGTAATTGAGCAAAGCTCCAAACCCACTGTGTGTAATTGTTTTGAATTTTGCTTAGGACACAAACATAATGTTCACTGCTGGACAGGAAAACTGCAAGTTCATTTGACACTGACATAGTGTTGCAGCAGGCATTTAAAATTTTGAAATAATTCACAATGTAAGCATAACAACTATTTTCCTGAAACAACATCAAAGCAGGATGAAGCCGTTGTCCACTTGTCCCCTTTGAAGAGGAAATCTGAACGAGTCCAAGCAACTTAGGGAAACCAATATGTCAGGTAAGCGATGACTATAAAATACAGAACTGTATTTGAACAAAACCACAAACAGGGCAGATGCACACCAAATGGCAGTTTTTAGGTATAATGTAAACTACCGTAAATAGTCTAACTCTTATTTGCCTTGTGAATTTATTTTAGAGAGTCATGGAGGTGACTGAAACCAGGCAAACACCCCACATATTCATCTTTGTGGATAGGCTGGGTTCAACTGGCCAAAACACGGCACGAGGAAGGAATGTGATTGCGGAAAAGAGCCACTGTGGATGTCCCCGGGCCAGAGGGGTGCCACATCACAATGTGTCCAGCAATATCCTCTGATGATTCTGTTACACAAACCGCTAATTGGGCATAAACCCACAGAGCGTCCATTCATTCCTGGATTGACCTCTATGGAAGGGTTGTGCCAGGTGAGGAAAGGGTTGCAGTGAGGCGAAATTGGGCCAACGTTGTGTAATTGTATGGACAATATGGCATTTCACCCACTCCTGTGCGGTCACAGAGCGGTTATGTAGCCCATCGCCAGGATGTGTCACTTTTTCGCCTCCCACCTTGACTCTCATTCCTCGAAGATGGAAAGGGCTGGTTGCCCAAGCAGAGATCTCCCTTGTCCTTTGAAAATATTTCTGGCGGATACGTTGTAGTCTGTCGTCGTGTGGTAGAACGGATACGTTGTAGTACCCTGTCGTTCTGAAGATATGTCCATCCTTTTCCTAGGCCACGCAAACGTTACAGCTGCTGCTGATAATCGACGTTTAGGATGTATCACTTCTTTAGTGAATAAGAGTTCCAATGCCATACTTTAAGCTCACGCTATATCGGCTGCCGTGTATCAAAATTCACCCTTCCAGCGTTGTCGATCGTCACCTTCACGTGGGAAATGAGCCCTTTTAAACGTATGGACACCGTCCTGACGTCGTCGGACACAAGGTTAATTTCGTTAGTGTAGTCGATTTTAGCTGGCTTAGTCTGCCGGAATTGGGTCCCGGGGGGCTTCTTATAGAAATGTAGAAAAGGGTTGGTTCCTCATTTCCAACCATTTGCCTATCAGTGGGCGTGGCCAGAGTGAGCAATTTTACTCATGAAAACAATTCTCTCATTAAACAATAAAATTACATTTAATATTTTCACCAAATAGTTTCATATTTAAACATTTGAAATTGCACACAGATTCCTGTGAAATGCTGATAACTGAATGTGTAGACTTCCAAGATACAGGTTATGTCAGTCCTATCATCAGATGATAAATTCCCAGACAACCAAACTGATTCTGACATCATATTCTTTAAGTGCCAACGGACCCACTTTCAACTGGGTGGAATACAGAATATTGTATTTTCTCCAACCTTTTTATTTACATACTATCTCTATGTAACAAAGCTTTCCAATAGTAGATTCTGGTAGAGTGGAGAGAAAAAGGGAAAGGATTTATGGGGGGGTCATAAACCTCCCCCAACAGGCAACGTCATGACACCAGGACGGACCAGGCTTTCCAAAGATTCTTTCCTAGGTGTATTGCCCCAAGATTGCATACGCGATGTGATTGGATGAAGAACCTGTGGTCAAATTCAGAAGACAGGGTTGACTAGCATTGCTACTGTATCTGTATTGGTAGAGGTTTTGTATATACAAATTATTGTATTTTGGAATGCACTTCAATGCCATAAAAATGACAATAAAACATATTTTAAGCATATGGCATCATGTCTGATTAATTCCTGTAAACATATACTACAGTGAATTTCGAACAGCAGGAACGTCGTCATTCTTGTTTTGTAAAGAAACATTGTGTAATGCTACCTGTGTTAAGTGTTGTTAGGTCATTTTTATGAGTGACCAAAGTGGCTTTTAGGGTGACAACCTTTGCTAGTGTTAGGAAATAATGATGTGATTTGAGAACATGTATGAAGTGTTTGTAGTTTTGTGCATTTTAGGATGTGAAATGAACTGCTGTGCCGAAGCTGACGTGGTAGGAAGACTTGTGAAGAGGTTTGAAAAAAAAGTGACCTAAGATGAGAAATGGGTCCTAGCGAATATAAAGAACACTGTAAAGTCGAGAGGTTTAGACACACCCCAAATGGTGACCTAGGTTGCACACCAACACATAAATAACTTTACACTTCTGTATTATTTCAAGGATAAGTTGTGCTCTATCTGATGTTAACAGTGCATTCATGTTGCTGAGGAACTACTGCTAATAGCAGACCTGGGATCAGATACTATTTGAAGTTTTTTCAATGTGTGAGTGTTTGTGTAAGCCTGCTGGAGTGCCAGACGGGTGTGTTGCATGTTGGAACTATTCTTATGGTTCTCAGGGCAAGCTCAATTAGCTCAGATACAGTTTTGAATGATTTCAAAAGTATTTTAACCCATTGGTCTGTTCCTGTTCCAATGGTTTGTCGGTTCCTTGATTTGATGTTACAGGGGGAGAACAAGTAGTTGATACACTGCCGATTTTGCAGGTTTTCTACTTACAAAAGCATGTAGAGGTCTGTCATTTTTTTCATAGGTACACTTCAATGTGAGAGACGGAATCTAAAACAAAAAATCCAGAAATCACATTGTATGATTTAAGTAATTAATTAGCATTTATTGCATTGACATAAGTATTTGATACATCAGAAAAGCAAAAAAAAACTTTAAATAAATTTGGTACAGAAACCTTTGTTGAAACAATTACAGGAGATTCATACGTTTTCCTGTAGTTCTGACCAGGTTTGGACACACTCAGCAGGGATTTTGGCCACTCCTCCATACAGACTTTCTCCAGATCCTTCAGGTTTTGGGCTGTCGTGGGCAATACGGATTTCAGCTCCCTCCAAAGATTTGTCTATTGGGTTCAGGTCAGGAGACTGGCTAGCGGCCACTCATGACCTGAGATGCTTTTACGGAGCCACTCCTTAGTTGCCCTGGCTGTGTGTTCGGGTCGTTTTGTCATGCTGGGAGACCAGCCACGGGACCCATCTTCAATGCTCTTACTGAGGGAAGGAGGTTGTTGGCCAATTTCTCGCGATACATGGCCCCATCCATCCTTCCCTCAATACGGTGCAGTCGTCCTGTCCCCTTTGCTGAAAGAAGCGCCCAAAGACATGAGTTTCCACCTCCAGCTTCACAGGTGGGATGTGTTCTTGGGGTTGTGAATCATCCTTCTTCTTCTCCAAACCGCGAGTGGGAGTTAGACCAAAAAAGCTCTATTTTTGTCTCATCAGACCACCATGACTTCTCCCATTCTCCTGCTGGATCATCCAGAATGGTCATTGCAAACCTCAGACGGGCATGACATGCGGCTGGCTTGAGAGGGGACCTTGCGTGCGCTGCAGGATTTTAATCCATGACGGCGTAGGTGTGTTATTAATGGTTTTCTTTGAACTGTGGTCCCAGCTCTCTTCAGGTCATTGACGGTCCTGCCGTGTAGTTCTGGGCTGAATCCCTTACCTTCATCATGCATCATTGATGCCCCACCGAGGTGAGATCTTAGCATAGAGCCCCAGACCGAGGTGATTGACCGTCATCTTGAACCTCTCCATTTTTCTAATAATTCGCCAACAGTTATCCTCTCTT
>NW_019949005.1:0-2838 GCF_002910315.2 Salvelinus sp. IW2-2015
CCAATATCATATTTACATTGATTGTTTGTAGGGAAAAAAATAAAACCTTTGCGCAATCTCATAAATGTGTTATTGTTTGCGATTTTAAACAGTCACTCTACAGTTAGGTTTTGGTAAATCCTTATCCCGGTGTTTAGTTCCCGGTATTCCAGTTTTCCTATTTTGGGGATTTCATTCTCAATATCACACCTTTTTTTGTAGAACTACATCAATTGTGTGAAAAATATTTGGAGGGTGTAGCCCTTTAATTCAATTGCGCTCATAGTAAGAGACTGTTGTGTTGGCTGTAGTGTTTTTTGTTACAATGTAGACTACATGTGATGGCAGAGTTTGCTAAACAAACCCACGTACATCACGTCATTTCACGTGGAGAATTGGAAATAGTATACAACAACTGCATATGTTATCACTGTGCTTGATCTAATTGCAGAACCAAATAACCTGGATGCAATTAGTTGAGAACATTCAACTAAATGGTGCAAGTGATCAATGCCATTTGAGATTTTGTGAAGATGATTATAGCAGTTGCATTTATTATAGCAGACCTGAGACCCTGAACACTTTCTATGATACAGAAGACATGTATTGTTACAGTAACTTCAATGTGGCATGGATGTGTTTCTCATTTTAAGGTTGAATAAACACTGTTATATTCGATTGTAAGATAGGCCATTTACCATCTTACAGTATATTCTGAATTGTGTTTGGTTGACAATGGAACCAAATATCAACATTTAAGGAGATGTATCTACTGCTACGGAAGTTCCATCTGAGCACTGGACTGGCTTAATCCTATTCTTTAACTTTTATTTTTGTTTGAGATGGAGACATGAATCTAAAGCACACTGTATATACAAAAAGTATGTGGACACCCCATGAAATTAGTGGAACCCAGTTTCTACATTTGAATATAAAAATCGATTTGATCAAACAAACTATGCTACATTTTATCTCTGGGACCCTCAGGATGACAAATCAGAGCAAGATTACTGAATGTAAGAACATTATTTACCTTCAGAGATTAATGTTTCAAACCAGTTGCCGTGATGTAAGTTTTCTCTTGTTGTGCACTCTCCTCAAACAATAGCATGGTCTTTTTTCACTGTAGTAGCTACTGTAAATTGAACAGTGCATTTAGATTAGCAGTAATTTAAGCTTTTTGCCCATATAAGACATGTCTATTGTTACGCACGCCTCTGAGAAGAGGGAACGCAACTCCCTGCTACAACTCAACTCTCTGTGAAGTGCAAGAGGTATGAACTGTAGGTGGGAGAAAGGACGACAAAGGCAGAATTTACCGTTACTGGGATTTATTTCCTCCACGGTAATATGGGGAAAAGGGGCTGGACGGAACCAAAGCAAAGAAAGTAAATATCAAAGCTTCCCCCTTTCCTATCTAACCTGCCTACCCACTTAACTTACCTAACTTAGCACCACCTGGTGCCCTAACCAAAATACAGGGGGTGGTCCGCCCAGGTCTTACCTAGTGTGCCTAGACAATTAATATACTACGGGTATATGTATGCCCGCGGGCCTCTTGCCTAAGCACTCCCAAAGTGCCTTCTCCTTCCCCCCTGGGAACAAATGAAACAGAACAATTATTAACAAACAATTTCAATTATCAAAACAGTGCGTCCTATAACACATAAGACATAACCAATCAGCTCCCTCAGCAACAACTTATATAGTACATACCAAATCTCTGAGAAACAACCAACACTATCACAATCAAATTCTCAAGCAAGGATCTCTCTCTCTCCAATCTTTCCAAAATCTTCTCTCTCTAATGATTTCTCTCCCTCCAAAAAGATCTCTTTTCCTGAACAGAACACTGGCTTTTATATTCCTCAGGTGGCAAAGGTAATTAGTGTCAGCTGCTTCTTGACGAGGGGGCGTGGTCAGCTCTCCAATTATCAATTAGCCATGGAGAACTCAGGAAGCTATCTCCTGAAACACACACTCAAATACATACCACAACACAGAAAACTGGGGAACGTAACACGCCCATCACAAAATTTGCAAACATTGTTTGTAATAACAAAACCCAACGCTTCCCCAGTTAGTAAACCCGTGATAGAGTGTCAGCAACCACATTCGCTGAGCCCTTCACATAGGCTATCTGTACATTATATCCTTGTACAATCAGAGCCCACCGCATAAGGCAGCGGTTCTGATTGTACATTTGCTTTAAGAACACTAAAGGATTATGGTCCGTGAAGACCATTACAGGCAAGGCACTGGCTCCCACATATACTTCAAAGAACTGTAAGGCTAGCAATAAAGCTAGCGTCTCTTGTTCAATTGTGGAGTACCTTGACTGACACGMGTTGAACTTACGGGAGAAGAAACTGACGGGCCGATCCACTCCATCTTCATCTTCCTGTAAGAGAACCGCACCCACCCCCACTATACTAGCGTCAACCTCCAACTTAAAAGGTTTGTCAAAGWTGGGGGCGGCAAGCACTGGGGCACCACAAAGTAGCGCTTTAGCGGACTCAAAAGCATGGTTACAGTCCTTGGACGTAAAGTATGGCGTAACTCAACATCCTTCCTTATCTCCTCTAGGTCCCAGCCAGCTTCAGCACCACCGCAGCCACACTGGAGACGGCGGGTTGACCGGCTTCTTGAGGAGCTTTCTGGAGTGTCACGTACATAATATGCTTTTAGCATGTTAACATGACACACATGGAAGAACGCCTTCGATCTGGGGTCTTTTCACAATAATTGGTGTCAGATTCCTAGGGATGGTAGGGTACTATCGTACATTCTGTAAGAATTTCTCGACGGTAGTAGCTCCCCTTTCATCTCTGCTTAGTCCCAAGGTACCATTTAGGTGGT
>NW_019949005.1:6480-19354 GCF_002910315.2 Salvelinus sp. IW2-2015
CGGGTTCAAGTCCTGGTTCTGGCTGGGCCACTCAAGGACATTCAGAGACTTCTCCTGAAGCCACTCCTGTGTTGTCTTGGCTGTGTGCTTAGAGTTGTTGTCCTTTGCCCCAGTCTAAGGTATTGAGTGCTCTGGAGCAGGTTTTCATCAAAGATCTCTCTGTACTTTGCTCCATTTATCTTTCCTTTAACCTGACTAGTCTCTGCCGCTGAAAAACATCCGCACAGCATGATGATGCCACCACCATGCTTCACCGTAGGGATGGTGCCAGGTTTCCTCCAGACGTGACACTTGGCATTCAGGCGAAATAGTTTATCCATGGTTTCAACAGACCGGAGAATCCTGTTTCTCGTGGTCTGAGAGACCTTTAGGTGCCTTTTGGAAAACTCCAAGTGGGCTGTTATGTGCCTTTTACTGAGGAGTGGCTTCCGTCTGGCCACTCTACCATAAAGGACTGATTGGTGGAGTGCTGCCGAGAAGGTTGTACTCCTGGAAGGTTCTCCCATTTCCACAGAGAAAACTGTGGAGCTCTGTCAGAATGACCATCGGGTTATAGGTCCCCTCCCTGACCAAGGCCCTTCTCCCCAGATTGCTCAGTTTGGCCGGGCAGCCAGCTCTAGGAAGAGTCTTTGTGGTTCCAAACTTCGTCCTTTTAAGAATAATGGAGGCCACTGTGTTGTTGGACCTTCAATGCTGCAGAAATATTTTGGTACCATTCCCCAGATCTGTGCCTCGACACAATCCTGTCTCGGAGCTCTACGGACAAGTCCTTCGACCTCATGACATGGTTTTTGCTCTGACTGGCACTGTCAACTGTGGGACCTTAAATAGATAGATGTGTGCCTTTCCAAATCATGTCCAATCAATTGAATTTACCACAGGTGGACTCCAATCAAATTGTAGAAACATCTCAAGGATGATCAATGGAAACAGGACGCACCTGAGCTCAATTTCGTGACTCATAGCAAAGGGTCTGAATACTTATGTAAATATGGTATTTCTGTTTTAACAGTGACCCATAGTGGCGGTGGGGTTATGGTATGGGGCAGGCATAAACTACGGACAACGAACACAATTGCATTTTATCGATGGCGATTTGAATGCACGCAACATGTTGACAAGATCCTGCGACCCATTGTGAGGCCCCATTTCTTTTTTAAGGTATCTGTGACCAACAAGATGCCATAATCTCGTATTCCCCGGTCATTGTTGAAATTCATAGATTAGGACCTTAATGAATTATTTCAATTGACTGTATTTTCACTGCTAACTCAGTACGAATCTATTGTCGATTGTTGAATGATTCGCATTCATCGTTTGTTGTTCCAGTATATAATATTATATATATTATTATATATATATACTATTATCATGTTTTTACTATATTCTTTTAAAAGCTGCAATTTCTAAATTGGAGTGCATCAGTCAGTATTCCTCTTTTCATGTCAGTCATATGCATACCGTAGAGAGCATATATTCTATAAACTTGTTCAGAAATTGTCCAGATCAACTAGCTCCGCGTCATGTTTTTAGCCCATAGATTCTGTTTGTAATGTTTGAGGCAGTCCAATCAATATTAGGAAGGTGTTTCTTAATTGTTTTTTTTACATTCGGTGCTAGATTCCCTCAACGTGCATTCAAGACAAAAGGAGAATGATCTGTGGATACAGGACAAGGAGCAGAGCACGCCCCGTTCTCATCGACGGTGGCTGTAGCTGGAGCAGTTGAGAGCTTCAAGTTCCATTGGCAGTCCACAATCACCCAACCAACTAACATTGGTCCAAGCACCTTTTCCCCCTCGGAGACTGAAAAAGATTTGGCATGGGTCTCAGATCCTCAAAGGTTTTAAGCTTGCACCATCGAGAGCATCCTTGACTGGTTTGCATCATCTGCCTGGTATTGGATAATTGCTCGGCCTCCGACGCGCACAGCACTCCCAGTGATTAGTGCATTACGGGCACCAGTATATCACTGGGGCCAAGCTTTCCTGCCACCCAGGCCTCTACAACCAGGCGGATGTCAGGTGGAAGGCCCTCAATTATTGTCAAAAGACTCCCAGCCACTCAGACATGTTCTCTCTGCAACCACACGGCAAGTGTACCGGAGCCAGTCTACGTCCAAGAGGCTCTAAACAGCTCTACCCCAAGGCCATAAGACTCCTGGAACATCTAATCAAATGCGCTACCCAGACTACTTTGCATTTCCCCCCACCCCTCCTCTTTTTACACTGCTGCTATTCTCTGGTTGTTTGTTGATCTTAGTGCAATCACTTTTAATAACTCATACCTACAGTACATTTATTACCTCAACTAACCGGTGCCCTGCAATGACTCTGTACCGTACCCAACTGTATATAGTCTCCACATTGGACTCGCTGTCCGTAACAACCTGTATATTAGCCTTCCACATTGACTCTGTACCTTCTTCCTGATATCATAGTCTCGCATTGTTATTTTTACTGCTGCTCTTTAACTACTTGTTACTTTAATTTTCTTATTCTTTTTTTGTATTGTTTACTGCCCATTGTTGATTAGGGGCGGCTCGTAAGTAGCATTCCTGTGAGGTTGTATTCGGGCCGCACGTGACTAACTAACCTTGATTTATTTTTTTGACCATTAAAGAAAAGCTAGTTGCACTATATAGGATAGGGTGCCCTTTTGGACGTGCCACGACTATGTCAATTATAGCAGCTTCGGCAACGGTTATCTCTCTCCGTTCTTCTGTCCCTAGTCAAACAACGGTCATCTAGCTAATACCTTTGACCCTTCTTGATGTGGGCCCGTCCTGTCGCCTCTAAACCACAATTGTGTTCTGCGAGACAGACAACTGTTCTACGATAGAGATATATAAGTATCAGAGTTTGTTTTTCAGTGTTTTGAATTTTAACCATCTCTTCGCCAATGGACAGTGCATTCGAGTGACAAAATAAAAACTTTAAAATCGGTTTTTCTCTGTTATTTAGTTCCCAGTGCTGCAATCAGTCTGCCTGTTTAGATGAATTGAATCAAACAAAGTACAATTCACCAAACCCACGTAAGGGATATTGTCACAAAGGAAGATATTTGATAGCTGATAGCTCTCTACAGGTTGAGAAGGAAACACTAAAACACAGGAACATACAGCTCTGAACATCTAGTAAAAGTTTCTGTAAAAAAAATACGTTTCATGGTTAAAGTTAAAACATTTTAGTTAACCTTTAGTTACCCCACAGTCTGATCCCACACAATTGAAAAAGTCGGAAACTACAGCAGCATATTAAGCAACATTGCAACATTTCAACCTTTTACTTAACAAACAAACAACCACTGCTGCTATTCACCGCCTGGTATGACAACTGCTCGGCCTCCGAACCGCAAGGCACTACAGCACCGTAGTGCGAACGGCCCAGTAACATCACTGGGGCCAAGCTTCCTTGCCATCAGACCTCTTACCAGGCGGTTGTCAGAGGAAGGCACCCTAAAAAAATTGTCAAAGACTCCAGCCACTTAGTCATAGATCTGTCCTCTCTGCTACCGCACAGCAATGTACCGGAGCGCCAAGCTAGGTCCAACAAGAGCTCCTAAACAGCTTCCTACCCCCCAAGGCCATAAAAGATCGCTGAACATCTAATCAAATGGCCTACCCGACTACATTTGCATTGCCCCCCCCCCCCCCCCTCCTCCTTTTACACCGCTGTTATTTTCTCTAGTTGTTCATCATCTACGGCACAATCAGTCACGTTTAATAAACTTCTACCCTAAGTAATTATTACCTCAATAACGGCACCCCCGCACATTGACTCTGTAGCCCGGTACCCCCTTGTATCATAGTTCTCACTATTGTATTTTACTGCGATGACTCTTTATTACTCTGTTAACTTTTCATTTTCTTATTCTTACGCGTATTTTTTTTTTAAACTGCATTGTTGGTTAAGGCGCTCTGTAAGTAAGCATTTCACTGTAAGACTACTACACCTGTCTGTAATCGGCGTATTGTGACTCATAAAATTGGATTTCATTTCTCAATCTAGTTTGCTTGTGGTCATTCTATTCTTAAATGAGATGCTTCTGCAAAGGTTGTGAAAGTTACCCACCTGCCTCTGGGTATAGGGCCTGGCATATTAAGTTTTACAGTTCATTATATTTTAAGACTCAAACACTATCTAATATGCCATGTTTTCTATGTCAAAAATGGCTTGTGTTCCCACATGGCACCCTATTTCCCTATATTTAGTGGCTACAACCTTTAATGCCTCCGACTTGCGGCTCATCCAGTTCAACAAATGCCCGGGACGACCCCTGCCCACCATTACAAACACAGCCAATTGTGTTTGTATGAAAACCTTTCGATTAAAGACCCAGAATTGTAGTTGACATAGACACGTCTGATCTCATTCTATGACATTGAAAACGCTGGCACACACACACGCTCAGTACCAGAGCGAATAGAAATCAAATTCCAATTTTATGAGTCACATACGCCGAATACAACAGGTGTATAGTCCTTACAAGTGTGTGATAATGCTTACTTGACAAGCCCCTAACCACAATGCAGTAAAAAAATACGAATAAGAGATAAAAAGTAACAAGTAATTTAGAGCAGCAGCAGCAGCAGATAAGCAGCAGACACACCACCACACACACACACACACACCACACACACACACACACACACACACAACACACACACACAACACACACACACACACACACACACACACACACACACAGCACACACACACACACACACACACACACACACACACACACACACACCTCTCGTCTATCCCTCCATAGCCAGCAGCACATCTCTTGTGTTCCATCTCCTCTGCAGAACCATATAATCCTCTCTTTATCTCTTCTGAGGTAACCGTCTGGAGGAAAACTGTATCAAGAGAGATTATTGTTATATAAAACAAAATAGAAAGATGACACTCATTTAATATGCGTTTCCCAATAGCACTATTCCGTACAGTGGACATACATCTAGGGCTTCTGGCCAAAGTGTACCACTACGCTAGTAGCTCATATATCATAAGATAATAGAAACAATAACATACAGGAAATTCAAGATTATTTTTTTCTGCGACGGCGGACGTTGTCTTGGTTGATAACAAAAATAAAAGTCACAATATGTACAACGAGACATAAACGTTTCAAAGTTTGTTTTATTTACAGCAGCTTTTAAACAGATGGCCAGAAGCCAGACGGTTTCTATTAAACAGAACAGAAATACAGTTAGTCGACTAACACAGTTTGGCCAGGTCTCAATCCAAGGCGCGTCTTAGAGCGCAGCCCACTAGAACAGACATGTTAAAAAGGTTAAGCGACAATGCACAGCGCTTACATGGGACGATCTCCGCGACGATGTTGGAAAAAAGGTTTGAATTGTATAGTGAGACACACTTATACATACCCTTTGCATTGCAATACCGGTCTTCAAATGACATGCTCCAAAAACAGACAACAAGACAGGATAAAAAAAATAAAAAATACTGATTTAGAATTTGTCTCTCCATCTTATGAATACCTGAACTCAGAGACTTATCTATACAGGTCTCATGACTCTTCCTGAATCGAACTTCTTACGAGTCGTCCCAAATGGAACCCTACTTCCTATTTACAGTGCACTCTTTTGACCAAATGTCCTATGGAGCCTGGTAAAGTGTGCACTATGTAGCGGAATAGGATGCCATTTGTTTTGGACGTTACCTTGGATAGGGTTCAGGAGGCCTGTGGATCAGCAGGGTAAATAAAGCTTTGGGGACACATCTTTCAAAGGCCAGTGCATATACATTCTGTATGTCTAATATTCAGATTTTAGAACAGAGAACCTGCGGTTTTCTTTCTTTGTTTTTAAGCACAATTTAAAATAAATAACTCTTATAGCAATACACAGCCTCCAAAATATACACTAACAATAATACACCAACTATATTTCAATTCAACCAACTGTACCACATTATTTCATCAGAACACTGCCCTCTACTGCCAGACTGTTTCCATTACTGGAAACACTGCCCTCTTACGTGCCCAGGACTGTTGTCATTACTGGAACACTGTCCTCTACTGCCAGCTGTTGTCATTACTCGGAACACTGTCCCTCTACTGCCAGACTGTTGTTCATTACTGGAACACTGCCTCTACTGCCAGACTGTTGTCATTACTGGAACACTGCCCTTCTACTGCCAGATGTTGTTCATTACTGGAACACTGCCCCTCTACATGCCAGACTGTTGTCTTACTGGAACCGCCTCTACTGCCAGACTGTTTGTCATTACCTGCGAACACGTGCCCTCTACTGCCAGACTGTTGTCATTACTAGAACACTGCCCTCTACTTGCCAGACTGTGTCATTACTGGAACACTGCCTCTACTGCCAGGACTGTTTGTCATTTACTCAATGCACTGTTACGTAGCGTATTTTCATATAAACACCAAGAAGGACCCACCCTGGCAGCAGTCAGCCATGAAGACACACCCCAGTGACATGACAGTAACATATTGATGTTCCAACAAGGAAACACAACATTGTGCTATAAGTTTACTTAAAGCGCACACCGGAAAAGAAACGGACTACTCTATGGGCGTCGAGGGGAGAGAAGTATATGACAGGGGTCTAAGTAACTTGCCTGTTCAAGAGGACGCCAAAGCACCAAGTCCTACAACATTACTTCAATGTAAGGCCATTTACCAATTCTGGCTGGCCATTCAGGATAACTAACTTTTAGTGTTGATTAACTAGGCCTGGAACCAGATCTGGTTGTGCTGTCTTGCCTCTGTTGACAATGACCATAGGAGTTTGTCAAGACAGCACAACCAGACGTGGGACCAAATAATTCGTTCAACAAGAATGTCTTAAGGTGCATCACGAATGGCAGGCCCATGCTTATTTAGTGCACACATTTGACCAGAGCACACTAAAAAGGGGAATAGGGTGCAATTTTGAGAATAAACCTTAGCAGAAGAGGAAAATAGTAGGGCCGTGGTTAACCAGTGTGACTGCTCATTTACCATAGTGAGAACTCCATTCGGTTTTTGGTTTAACCAGGCTAGTAGAGTAGCAGAGACATCCCAATGTGTTTGGTAGCAGGACTGAGCATCATATATAATTAGGAGTACCAAACTGGACGGAAATTCATCTACTACAACAAGTACCCAATTATACCAGAATGATGAGGGTTAACAGGGGAGTTGTATTCATAATCAAGTCACAAACATTTCAGAAATTCAAAAATAATAAACAGTTTCAAAGACATTAGTTTTACCAATAAATATTGTGTCGGAATTTGGGGGGGGGGGGGGTCCTGTTTGGGACGCTGAACCGATGGTTTTCTCACCAACTGGTTCTGTAAAATGTCTTTGAGACAATGAATAATTTAGGATTTTGACCATGATCTCTGTTCTATGAATAAAATGTTTTGGATGGCAACGTTCTTGAGAAGAAAAAGGATTCCCACCATTTTTTGAGAGAAATCACCACAATGATATTACTAAGTAAAAACATTTGGCCAAAACATATTATAATACTATATAGCAATCACAACAAGATACCATCATAATAAAGTCCTCAGACAGAACGTTTAAAATACAGTAACGGTGGACAAAGATCTTGCAGTAAGCCCCAGTAACAAACTGTTCCTAGTACGACGGCAGCCCGCTGCACCGTCTTTCAGATTTTTTATATTTACATTTATTTAACGAGGCAAGGTCAGTAAGAACAAATTCTTATTTACATGACGATCCTACCGGGGAACAGTGGTTAACTGCCTTGTTCAGGGCAGAACGTCAGATTTTCTACCTTGTTCAGCTCGGGGGGACAATCTAGTCACCGACGGGTCCACACGTCTCTAACCCACCAGGCACCGCCGCCCCGACAGGGGGGGAAGCAGAAGGACACCATTCAGTTGAACACATTCAGTTACAATGAAGCCCCCTACGCTATGGTTGACATCATCACAACATTTCGCTATCTGGGTGATCAATGATCGTCTGTGGTGACAAAGTAGGCACTTCAAGTTAACTACCTGGAAGGACTTAGAGCCATCCCAAATAGTACCCATTCTATAGTGCACTACCTTTAAACCGAGCCAAAGGCTCTTGGTCAACAGTAGTACAGTATACAGGAATAGGTGCCATTTGGGACATAGGCCTAACTCAATTCCCTCACACGCTGCGGTGTGCCATTTATAAATTTAAACTTATTTTAATTTACAGTTAACTGTACATGCAATATTGACACAATATTTACAGATTATTAAACTGGTTGGCTCGAGCCCTAAATTGCTGAATTTTGCTGACAAGCCATGGTATATCAGACCCTATACCACGGGTATACATTTGACCTGCGTCTTAATTACGTTTTGGTAAACCAGTTTATTAATAGCAATAAGGCACCTTCGGGGGGTTGTGGTATATTGGCCAATACAGCTATAGCACGCTAAGGGCTTGGTTTCCAGGACTCCGAATGTGTCAAAGCTCATAAGCAACAAGCCCTTACCGTGTATATCGGCCATTTACCATACCTCCTCGGGCCTTTAATATACTTAAGTAGACATTTACATGTGCAATTGTGTTTTTTATGCGCAATCAAGACACAACACTGCTCCGTCTTCCAGCACAGCTGTACTATGAGGAAACTCTCATAGGTGTGCAATAAGAAGGAAGAAGGAGAAGGAGAAAGAAGGAGAAGAAGGAGAGAAAGAAGAGGAGAAGAGAAGAAGGAGAAGAAGAAGAAGCGAGAAGAAGAAGAAGAAAGGAGAAGAAGGAGAAAGAAGAAGAAGGAGAAAGAAGAAGGAGAAAGAAGAAGAAGAAGGAGAAGAAGGAGAAGGGAAGAAGGAGAAAGAAGAAGAAAAGAAGAAGGAGGAAGAGGAGAAGAAGAAGAAGGAGAAGAAAGAAGGAGAAGAAGAAAGGAGAGAAGTGAAAGGAGAAGAAAGGAGAAGAAGGCGGAGAAGGAGAAGAAGGAGGACAGAAGAAGCGAGAAGAGAACGGAAACAGGAAGGGAGAAAGAAGGAGAGAGGAGAGAAGAAGAGAAGACAAGGCAGAAGAAGTAAGGAGAAGAAGAAGAAGGGTAAGGAGAAGAAGAAGAAGAAGAAGGAGAAGAAGAAGAAGCGAGAAGAAGGAAGAAGGAAGAAAGAAGAAAGAGAGAAGGAGAAGAGGAGAAGAAGAAGAATGGAGAAGAAAGAAGGAGGGAAGAAAGGAGAAGGAAGAAGGAGAGGAGAAGAAGAAGAGAAGAAGGAGAAGGAGAAGAAGAAGGAGATGAGAAGAAGAAGAAGGAGAAGGAAGAAGGAGAAGGGAAGAAGGAGAGAAGAGGAGAAGAAGGAGAAGGAGAAGGAGAGAGAAGGAAGAAGAAAGAAGGAGACAGAAGAAGCAAGGAGAAGAAGAGAAGAAGAAGGGAGAAAGAAGAAGGAGAGGAGAAGAAAGAAGGAGGAGAGGAAGGCTCGTGCATATTCCGTAAGTCATTCACTCCTTCTATAATGGAAGTTCGGAACAACATCAGCTTATTACCTTAAAACACTCACCTCAATTTTCATACGGAAGTTGTAATTTTGAGACGTATGATTGACATTCATTACATCCTGAATATTGATGTTCAAATCAAACAAGGAAGTTCAGTCTATTGGACTCAGATGATGGCTCAGCACATCATAATGAAAAACATCACTTGTTGTCATCAATAAGTCAATAGTTATTTGTAGATGAAGAAGCAGAATATGTCCGATGATCATGTAAAGTAATTAAATTGGGAGGGGATGATGGTGGACTTGAGATAGTAGCAGGGGACACAGCAACAGCACTGTGTCCACTGATGGGTCCATGGTCCAAAGTAATGCACTTTAGGGAATAGGGTGCCTGTGGGACACATCCTCTATCTATCATCATCTATCATGCGTAGTGACACAGGATACCATCAGAGGTGATAGCACTTGCATGGTAATTCCACCAGTAAAGTTTTAGATTAGGACGAGCCCCGCTCGTTTCAGTGTGAAATTATAGACTATTCAGTATTATTCCAAAATTTGCAGTAATGTTAAGGGCGCACCAGATCTTTTCCAAGCCCCTGTTTCTTCTTCCAGAGAGAAGTGTGTTGAGTCTCCTGGCTATGTGCTAACAAATGGCAGACGGGGACGTCTTCGTGTTGGTGTTTACAAATGATATCGTTACAGAGTGCATGAGCAGATTGGACGTGGGAACTGGTTACGTGGATCAGCTGCCCGAATGTGAAGAGACCTGCGTCATCGGTTTAATATACGCAACATGAGGCCCTAATAGAGCTCGTTTGATTGTTCGTGATTGTCCCCCTTCACGTGAAGATATTTCTGACAGTGATGTTTGGTACTAATCTGACAGGTAAAGATAGATAAAGTGAATCAGATAGTAACATTAGAGAAGTGCACCGCACGCTCCACAAGCCCTAGAGTCACCGTCCTCCCTCGCCTCCACTGTGGTGTCCAGGTCCAGGACCGATTGTGTACAGATAGGACTTCCTTCTCGTATGTCCATTGGCTGTCCGTTGAGAGTGCGTCTGGGCTTGTATCCGTGGCAGTGTTACTGGCTATTTGCAAGCAGCTTCGTACACTGTTACGGATCCCATAGCAAAGTAAATGATGAAACGAACACACCGGGATGCCTCCTGGGGAAGGGTTTCAGAAGTGGGTTGAAAAGTTGATGCTGGTTGAGAGAATGCAAGGGTGTGCAAATCGTTCACGGCCCACGGTCGGCTACTTTGAGAATCTCCAAAATAAAAATATATTTTGATGTGTTTCAATGCTTTTTTGTTACTACACCATGATTCCATATCGCTTTTTGTATCATAGTTTTGATGTCTTCACGTATTATTCTAAACTGTAGAAAATAGTTTACAAATAAAGAAAAACGGCCTGGAATGAGTAGATTATCCTAATCTTGTACTATTAGGGCATATTCATCTATTATTACACGATACATGTAGTCCGGTACCTATGATTCATCCAGAAAGAGAAGCTTTATCCAGGTTCCCGCCCAGCTTGACAATCAGGAAGATGTTTATAAACATCTGGCTACGTGGAGGAAGGGACAGCAGGGGGCACCTGGGAGGAGAGGAGGAGGCGTGGGAGAGAGGATAAGGGAAGAAAGAGGCGTGAGGAAGGGGGAGAAGAGGAGGATGGGAGAAGAGCGTGAGGAGAGTGGGAGGAGAGGGCGAGGTCCCGTGAGGAGAGGGGAGAGAGGAGAAGAGAAGATGGGAGAAGAGAGGGAAGGCGTGAGAAGAGGACGAGGGAGAAGAGAAAATGGGAGAAGACGGCGTGGGAGAATGGAGGAGAGGAAGAGGAAGGCCCGTTGAGGGAGGGAAGAGAGGAGAAGAGACAGATGCGGAGAAGAGGAGGGAGGCGTGAGAAAGAGGAGAGGAAGGCTGAGGAAGGAAGGAGAGGGAGAAGAGGAAGAGGAGGTGGGGAAAGGAGGAGAGGGAGAAGAGAGATGGGGAGAAGGGAGAGGAGATGTGAGGAGAATGAGGAGAGGGGAGAAGAGGAGGGAGGCGTGAGGGAAGGAGGAGAGGGAGAAGGAGATCGGAGAAGAGGAGAGGAGGTGTAGGGACGAGGAGGAGAGGGGAGAAGAAGCAGAGGAGGCATAGGAGGGAAGGAGAGAGGAGAGCGAAGAAGATGAGAAGAAGAGGAGGTTGTTGAGGAGAGCAGAGTGAGCGGGATACGTGTGAGGAAAGGGGAGAAAGAGAGGAGAGATTTACTAAACAGTATGGCTCCTGGAGGGAAAGGGAGGAAGAGGCGTGTCCTGACCGCGAGGTACAGCTGTGACTAACATACCTTGACAGAGAGATGGTGCTTGCTCTCGGCTGTCTCCAGACAGTAGAGTGACTGCCATGACGAGCATGTAAATAGTGAGCCAGATTAGTGCAGCGAGAAACCAGGAAGCAAAAGCCTTCCTGCACTGGCTATCACACTGAAGATGATCACACCAACACTCCTCAGGGGAGAGAAACAGACACAGAGGACAGTAGGAAGAGACAGAGAGTGATACCTGAGCTTAACCACTCCTGCAGGGACAAAGCTGTAATAGGTGTGTGTGTTGTGTGTGTGTGTGTGTCTTGCCGTGTGTGTGTGCGCGCGGGGTTGTGTTCGTGTTGTCCTGTAGATGTGGTGTGTGTGGTCTGCCCTGGTGTGGTGTGTGATGTCTGCCTGTATGTGTGTGGCTTGATGTGTGTGTGTGTGTGTGTGTCGTGTGTGTGCCCTTGTGTGTGTGTGTGTGTGTGTGTGTGTTCTGCTGTTTGTGTGTGTGTGTGTGTGTGGTGTTGTGGTGTAGGTGTGTGTGCCCACCATGTGTGTGTGTGTGGTGCTGTGTATGTGTGCTGGTGTGTGTTGTGCTGACGTGTTTGTGGTTTCGCCTGTATGTGTGCGCGCGCAGTGCGTGTGTGTGTGTGTCTGTTGTCTTACTTAAATGTACTGGCTACAGTTGTTGACGTACGAAGCCCAGACAGGTTGCGTTGGCGTCTGGTGTATGTTGAGGGAACAACAGACCGTTTTTTGGCACAGAACACCTCCTCTGCTCCCGGCGGTCCCCTACGCTGCCCTCGTTACCGGGAGCTCTAAGGTGTCTAATCTTCGGCTCCCCAGCGTTAGACGCCATCCGATTAGGCCCATACTGCGATTCTCTGGGCTGGTACCTGCAGCGACAGAAAGGAAGTCCACATTAACGAGGTAAACACGTATCCGGTACTTGTTGAAAGGAATTGGACTCTAAAATTCCAGCAGGCTGTGGATCCAAGGCAAGCTGTCATCCATGCAGATCTAACCTGAGTTACTAAAACCAGGCTGCCACTAAGGTAGGCGTAGTTAGGGCTGTTATATGTAGGGTACTACCCTGAAGTACAGTACACAGGCTGCCACAAGGACGTGTAATCTTCTTCT
>NW_019949006.1:0-12872 GCF_002910315.2 Salvelinus sp. IW2-2015
AGAGTCATAAAACACCTGTCTTCTCAAACAGCGGCCACACCAGAGTCATAAAACACCTGTCTTCTCAAACAGCGGCCACACCAGAGTCATAAAACCACAGAGGCATTATTTACACCCATCCTTCAATACCGCTCTACAAAGTCCTGACCAGCTAGGAGAACAGAAAAAAATCATTTATACCAGGAGAGCGATTCACGACGAAGCTAACATAGCTAACGTAGCTAATATAGCTAAGGTATTTAACATAGCTAACGTAGCTAACATAGCTAACGTAGCTAACGTAGCTGACGTAGCTGACGTAGCTAAGGTAGCTAACATAGCTAACGTAGCTGACGTAGCTAAGGTAGCTAACATAGCTAACGTAGCTAACATAGCTAACGTAGCTAACATAGCTAACGTAGATAACATAGCTAACGTAGCTAACATAGCTAACGTAGCTAACATAGCTAACGTAGATAACATAGCTAACGTAGCTAACGTAGCTAACATAGCCAACCTCCTGAACCAGTCTTCCATTCACTGCTCAAACACATGTATCATCTCTACTTTATATGTAGCTTTGATAAAGAGAGAAAATATATATATTTTTTTTTTTTTGCTATGCAAGTCAGTTAGGAACAAATTCTTATTTTCAATGACAGCCTATGAACAGTGCCTTGTTCAGGGGGAGAAGAACAGATTTTTACCTTGTCAGCTCAGGGATTCAATCTTGCAACCTTTTGGTTACTAGTCCAACACTCTAACCACTAGGCTACCTGCTGGTTACTAGTCCAACACTCTAACCACTAGGCTACCTGCTGGTTACTAGTCCAACACTCTAACCACTAGGCTAACTGCTACCCCAACGAGGGATGAAGAGCTGAAGGAGAGAGATGAGGTGACCATCCCTCCATCCCTTGTTTCCTCTATCCCTCTATCCCTCCATCCCTTCATCCCTCCACCCCTCCATCCCTCCACCCTTCATTCCTCCACCCTCATCCTCCACCTCCATCCATCATCATCCTCCTCCTCGTTCCTCTATCCCTCTATCCCTTCATCCATCCATCCTCCTCCTCGTTCGCCTCCATCCCTCCACCCTCCTCCCTCCGTTCCTCCATCTTCCATCCTCCATCTCGTTCCCTCATCCTGTTCCCTGTTCCGTAATCCTCGTTCCCTCCATCCTCTAATCCCTCCACCCCTCCATCCCAATCTCGTCCTCCACCCTCCATCCTCCTCCTCCACCCTCCATCCGTCCAACCCCTCGTTCCTGGTCAGTAGCTCTGGGTATGTTTGTGCTGTGTTATTTTAATAGGGGTGTGAAAGCCGTAAGAGATGGTTTGGGGAACTAAAGGAAGCTTTTAACGAGGTGACACACACACACACACACACACAACACCACACACACACACACATCACACACACACGCGGAGAGAGAGTTTTTGCAAAGTAGCTTTATCAAACAGAGGTGTGTGAGAGTTAGCAAAGTGTAAACATACTTAAACCGCCTCAGTGTGGTTCAATCACAATCTGGTGCTTGAGCGAATAAATTCAACCATATATTTTTATAGGGGAGGCACAGATAAGCCCTTGTTATGAGTAAATATAATTAAATATGTCCAGCATTTCCTGATGTTTGTCAAGGCATGGGTTCATAGGAGACTCAGCAGCAATAAAGCATGGTTTGTGTGTGTGTATGTGTGTGTGTGTGTGTGTGTAATAAGCGTGCATGCCAACTGTGTTGTGTGTGGCGTGCACAACAAGCTCTCACAGTCTCGCTGTCAGAATCAGAGGTTTATACACGTATTAACAAATGTACATTTTTTAGTGAAGGTTCACCAACTGGGATAGAACACACAACTTCTGATCCTGGGATTCTGGGATAGAACCCAACCCTTCTGATCTGGGATTACTGGGTAGAACAACACACTTCTGATCTGGGTTATGGGATAGAACACACAACCTTCTGATCTGGGATTACTGGGAAGAACACATCAACCTTCTTGATCCTGGGGATTACTGGGATGAACACAACTTCTGATCCTGGGATTACTGGGATAGACACACAACCTTCTGATCCTGGGAATTATGGATAGACACACACTTACTGAATCTGGGATTACCGGGATAGAACACACAACCTTCTATCCTGGGAATTACTGGAATAGAACACACAACTTCTGATCCTGTCAATGGGATTACGCCAACACCACTTCAGTACACAACAGCCTAGAAAAAACCCCAAGCTTACTTGAATGGTAAATAGTGCTCACTGTTTTGCCACCTAAGTGGCGGTTCTGAAGGCATTTCCGATGTCACGGGACATGGACAGACCGTCCAATTTGGGAAGTCACTCTTGAGCGATATGCCTGCGTGTGCCATGTTGTGTGTCAGACAGCTTAGGGAAGTAAAGAGAGGGAGGTAGAGGATCCGTAGAGGAAGAGACCCTGCCTCTTCTAGCACGTCAACCAAACAACTTATAATCTTTACTTTTCATAACACATCTGAAATAAATCCAACACTCATCTAAATCATGGTCCATCCCCCTTTTTGCAGAGAAGAGTAGCCTCTCGAAGCAAGTCTGAATCAACAATAGCAGCAGTAGCAATGTATTTTCTGTAATCGACCTAAAATAGAAAAACACATGGTCTATACGATTGTGTATATTATTCCCGCATAATTTGTTTTTGTTACAGGGTTTTCGTACTGACTGGTTGGACCCCATCACCAAAACATTAACCAAAACAACATGACGGAATCCAGTTTCATTTCCCAACCAAATAATTTTTGTTTTCAGTTTTCTTGAGTTCCTTAATGGATGAATTGGCTGCACGGACAGAAAGTAACAGAAAAAAATTAGAGGAGAAAGGAAAGTTTTCATGTTTCTGTAACCACACACTTTGGCAAACAGACAAGATGAAGAAAACAGAGGAAGAGGAACATTGGCCTTGATTATCTCAGCCTACACAGCATCTGGCCTTGGATTCTCTCACTGCACAGCGTCCTGGCCTTGACTCTCAGCCTACAGCATCTGGCCTTGGATTCTCTCAGCTACACAGCGTCTGGCCTTGATTCTTCAGCTGTCACACGCGTCTGCCTTGGATTCTCTCAGCCTAACACAGCGTCTGGCCTTGATTTCTCAGCCTACACAGCATCTGGGCTTGATTCTCTCAGTACACAGCGTCTTGGCCTTGATTCTCTCAGCTGCATGGTGTTTGTGGCATTTTAACTTCTGCTCTTGCGATGCGTCGTTGGGCGGGAGGGCCTCAACCTGTAACATTTGGATACTACGGGGGGCCGATATAAAGGAGTGTGTGTGTGTGTGTGTGTGTGGGTGTGTGTGTGCTCTTCGTCCCACAGAATTAACTGATCAATATGCCTGAGTTGGCAGTGCTGGAAGAGCAGAATGATCTCATCTTCATAAAGAAAGGTTGTGTCATAATTACTCCTGTCCGCTATATATGTGCACTTAATTTTGGACAAGGCCAAACGGTTCTGGGTCAAAACTAGTCTAGTGCACTATTATGGAATAGGTGCATTTTGGGGATGGATCCCAAGACTATATGGCATCGCTCCTTCAACTTGATGAGGATCCGAAGCCTCCGATCTCAAGGCCCACAATTGGGATTTGGTGGGGTGGGGTGGGGTTTATCCAGGGCAGGGGGGGTGGGGTGTTTTTTTAATCCAGGCAGAGGGGTGGGGGGGGGGGGGGGGGGGTGACAATGGCAGATATCTTTGCAATTCTCTGGGGCTTCCAAAGCTCCAACTGCTATTTGAATACAAGCATTCCCAATAGTTAAAGTGGCATTCTTTCCCTTATAATTGGATTTCTTCTGTCCTCTCCCTGCATTTTTTTCTACCCTCTCCTCTTCTCTCTCTCTCTCCTTCTCTCTCTCGCTCTCTCTCTTCTCTCTCTCTCCTCTCTCTCTCTCTCTCTCTCCTCTCCTCTCTCTCTCTTCTTCTTTTCTCTATTCCGCCTCCCCCCCCCCCTCTCTCCGTCTCCCTGTGCCCCCACTCCCCCTGGGTAATCTAAAAAGGAGCAGGCAACAGCATGCAAGGGTGTGAATTAATACATTACAGCATTAGAGGATTAAAAGTGTTTCAATAGGCAGTTGTCATGCCAGCATCCAAACTTTAGCTTTTTTAAGCACACAATTTTGATCTAGGTGAGTCCAGGACCTTAAGGGATTGGCATCGGCAGAGCAGAGAAGGCAGGAGGGAAAGGATGGGGAGCAGGAGAGGAGAAAGAGAGGAGTGGAGGAGGGTAGGAGTGGAGGAGGGTGAGGGAGTGGAAGAGGGTGAGGAGGTGGAAGAGGGTGATGAGTGGATGAGGGTGATGAGAGTGGCGGAGGGTGACGAGTGGAGGAGGGTGAGGAAGTGGAGGGGGTGAGGGAGTGGGGAGGGTGAGGAGTGGAGGAGGGTGAGGACAGTGAGGAGTGGAGAGGAGTGGAGGCAGGGTGAGGAGTGGAGGAAGGGTGAGGAGTGGAGGAGGGTGGAGAGTGGAGGGGGTGAGGAGTGGAGGAGTGGAGGAGTGGAGGAGGTGAGGAGTGAGGAAGGGTGAGGAGTGGAGGAAGGTGATGGAGTGGGAGGAGGGTGAGGAAGTGGAGGAGGGTGAGGAGTGAGGAGTGGAGGAGGGTGAGGAGTGGTAAGGGAGGGTGAGGAGTGGAGGAGGGTGAGGAGTGAGGAGTGGAGGAGGGTGAGGAGTGGAAGGAGAAGTGGAGGAGTGGAGGAGGGTGATACTGTAGGTTAGGAACCGGAGGCTGAGAGGATTGTTCTCACAGAGAGGAGGAAGAGGAGGAGAGGAGGAGGGAGGAGAGGAGGAAGGAGGAGAGGAACGGGAGGAGTAGGCAGGAAAAGAGGAGACAATGGACAGAGAAGGGTGAAAGAGGTGTTTAGGCGCATGATCCCTGTTGCAGGAAGATAATTTAGAAGTGAGAGACTGAAGCAGAAAGGGTTAAGTTAAGTAAGCAAATGTTTTTGAATAGGTTTTTGTGTTTATTGGCCAATGGCTGAGAGTACCAACATGCAACAGTAAAAAAATAGTTTGTTTGTGTCATACAGTAATGGAAAAATATTAAATAAAAGTACTTTATCAGCTATCAACATAGTCTAACGCCAAGTGATATCTCAGATGCTGTTCTTCCATCAGTTTGCTGAGAGCCCAAGGTGTTCCCACAACAGACTGTCAGAGGACCTGAGGATTCTACTGGCGTTGGCCAAGGTGGTTCCCCAACAGCCTTGTCAGAGGACTGAGGATTCTACTGGCGTTGGCCAGGGTGTTCCCCCGCAGCCCTGTCAGAGGACTGAGGATTCTACTGGCGTTGGCCAAGGTGTCTTCCCCAACAGCCCTGTCAGAGGACTGAATGGGATTCTACTGGCGTTGGCCAAGGGTGTTCCCCCCAACAACCTGTCAGAGGACTGAGGATTCCTACTGGCGTTGGCCAAGGTGTTCCCAACAGCCCTGTTCAGAGGATGGGATTCTACTGGCGTTGGCCAAGGTGTTCCCCAAAGACGCTGTCAGAGGATGAGGATTCTACTGGCGTTGCAGGTGTTCCAACGCCTGTCAGAGGACTGGAGGATTCTCCTGGCGTTGGCCAAGGTGTTCCCAACCAGACCTGTCGGAGGGATGAGGATTCTACTGGCGTTGTGGCCAAGGTGTTCCCAACAGCCCTGTCAGAGGACTGAGGATTTCTACTGGCGTTTGGCCAAGGTGTTTCCCCCCCAACAGCCCCTGTCAGAGGACTGAGGATTCTACTGGCGTTGAGGTGTTCCCCAAAGCCCTGTCAGAGGACTGAGGATTCTACTGGCGTTGGCCAAGGTGTTCCCAACAGCCATGTCAGAGAACTGAGGATTCCTACTGGCGTTGGCCAAGGTGTTTCCCCAACAGCCCTTGTCAGAGGACTGAGGATTCTACTGGCGTCTGGCCAATGGGTTCCCCAACAGCCCTGTCAGAGGAATGAGGATCTCTACTGGCGTTGGCCAAGGTGTTCCCACCAGCCCTGTAGAGGATGAGGATTCTACTGGCGTTGGCCAGGTGGTTCCCACAACAGCCCTGTCAGAGGACTGACGGATTCTACTGGGTTGGCCAAGGTGGTTTCCCACAGCCCTGTCAGAGGACTGAGGATTCTACTTGGCGTTTGGCCAAGGTGTTCCCCAACAGCCCTGTCAGAGGTACTGTTAGGATTCTACTGGCGTTGGCCAAGGTGTTCCCAACAGCCCGTGTCAGAGGACTGAGGATTCTACTGGCGTTGGCAAGGTGTTCCCAACAGACCTGTCAGAGGATGAGGATTCTACTGGCGTTTTGGCCAAGGTGTTCCCCAACAGCCCTGTCAGAGACTGAAAGGATTCTACTGCGTCTGGCGCAAGGGTGTTCCAACAGACCTGTCAGAGGACTGATGATTCTATCTTACTGGCGTTGGCCAAGGTGTTCCCAACGACCTGTCAGAGGACTGAGGATTCTACTGGCGTTCGACCACGGTGTTCCCAACAGACCTGTCAGAGGACTGAGGATTCTACTGGGTTGACCAGGTGTTCCCCAAGCAGCCTGTCAGAGGATGAAGGATTCTACTGGCGTTGGCAAAGGTGTTCCCAAAGACCTGTCAGAGATAATTGAGGATTCTACTGGCCGTTGGCCAAGGTGTTCCCCAACAGACCTGTCAGAGAAATGAAGGATTTACTGGCGTTGGCAAGGTGTTCCCCAGACAGTCTGTTAGAGGATTAGGATTCTAACTGGCCGTTGGCCAAGGTGTTCCCACAGTCCTGTCAGAGGCCTGAGGATTCTACTGGCGTTGGAGCCAAGGTGTTCCTCAACAGACTTGCTCAGAGGATGAGGATTCTACTGGGCGTTGGCCAAGGTGTTCCACAACAGACCTGTCAGAGAAATGAGGATTCTCTGGCGTTGCCAAGGTGTTCCCAACAGAACTGTCAGAGAAATGAGGATTCTACTGGCGTTGGCCAGGTGTTCCCGCAACAGTCCTGTCAGAGGACTTAGGATTCTACTGGGTTGGGCAAGGTGTTCCCCACAGTATGGGTCAGAGGACTTAGGATTCTACTGGCGTTGGCAGGTGTTCAAAGTCCTGTCAGCGGACTTAGGATTCTACTGGCGTTGGCCAGGTGTTCCCAACAGACCTGGTCAGAGGACTGAGGATTCTACTGGCGTTGACCAAGGTGTCTCCAACAGCCCTGGTCAGAGGACTGAGGATTTCTACTGGCGTTGGCCAAGGGTGTTTCCCCCCCCAACAGACCTGTCAGAGGACTGAGGGATTCTACTGGCGTTGACAAGGTTTCCCTAACAGCTGGCAGAGGACTGAAGGATTTACTGGCGTTGGCCAAGGTGTTTTTCCCCGAACAGACTGTCAGAGGACTGAGGATTCTACGGCGTTGGCCAGGTGTTTCCCACAGACCTGTCAGAGAAATGAGGATTTACTGGCGTTGGCCAGAAGGTTTCCACAACAGACCTGTCCAGAGAAATGAGGAATTCTACTGGGTTTGGCCAAGGTGTTCCAACAGTCTGTCAGAGGACTTAGGATTCTACTGGCGTTGGCCAGCGATGTTCCCCAACAGTCCTGGTCAGCGGACTTAGGAATTCTACTGGCGTTGGCAAGGTGTTCCCGCAAAGTCCTTCAGAGGACTTAGGATTCTACTGGCGTTGGCCAAGGTGTTCCTCAAACATCGACTGTCAGAGGACCTGAGGATTCTCTGGCGTTGGCCAACGGCAGTAGAGTCTCAGTCCTCTGACAGGTCTGTTGGGGAACACTTGGCCAACGCCAATAGAATCCTCAGTCCTCTGACAGGTCTGTTTTGGGGAACACCTGGCAACGCCAGTAGAATCCTAAGTCTCTACAGGACTGTTGGGGAACCTCTTGGCCAACGCAGTAGAATCCTAAGTCCTCTGAACAGACTGTTGGGAACACTTGGCCAGCAGTAGAATCCTAAGTCTCTGAAGGACTGTTTGGGGGAACAACCTTGGCCACGCAGTAGAATCCTCATTTCTCTGACAGGTCTGTTGGGAACACTTGGCAACGCCAGTAGAATCTCATTTCTCTGACAGGTTGTTTTGGGGGAACACTTGGCCAACGCCAGTAGAATCCTCAGTCCCTCTGAGCAGTCTGTTTGGGGAACACCTTGGCCACGGCCAGTAGAATCTCAGTCCTCTGCCAGGGCTGGTTGGGGAACACTTGGGTCAACGCAGTAGATCCTCAAGTCCCTCTGACAGGTCTGTTGGGGAACAACCTTGGCACGCCAGTCGAATCCTAGTCCTCTGAACAGGGCTGTTGGGAACACCTTGGTCAACGCCAGTAGAATCCTCAGTCCTCTGACAGTCTGTTGGGAAACCTTGGCCAACCAGTAGAATCCTAAGTCCTCTGACAGGACTGTTTGGGGAACACTTGGCCAACGCCAGTAGAATTCCTAAGTCTCTGACAGGATGTTTGGGAAACACCTTGGCCAACGCCAGTAGACTCCTGAGTCCTCTGACAGGACTGTTGGGGAACCCTTGGCCAACGCAGTAGATCTCATTTCTCTGACAGGTTGTTGGGAACACCTTGCCACGCAGTAGAATCCTCATTTCTCTGACAGGTCTGTTGGGAGAACACTTGGCCAACGCCAGTAGAATCCTCAGTCTCTGACAGGTTGTTGGGGAAACTTGGCCAGACGCAAGTAGAATTTCAGTCTCTGACAGACTGTTGGGGACACTTGGCCAACGCAGTAGAATCCTAAGTCTCTAAGGACTGTTGGGGAACACTTGGCAACGCCAGTAGAATCCTCGATTTCTCTGACAGGTCTGTTGGGAACACCTTGGCCACGCCAGTAGAATCCTCATTTTCTCTGGGACAGGTCTGTTGGGAACACCTTGGGCCAACGCCAGTTAGAATCTCAGTCCTCTGCACAGGGCTGGTTGGGGGAACACCTTGGTCAACGCAGTAGAATCCTCAAGTCCTCTGAACAGGTCTGTTGGGGAACACCTTGGTCCACCGCAGTAGAATCCTCAGTCCTCTGACAGGTCTGTTGGGGAACACCTTGGCCAACGCAGTTAAGATCTCAGTCCTCTGAAGGTCTGTTGGGAACCCCTTGGCCCAACGCAGTAGAATCCTCAGTCCTCTGACAGGGCTGTTGGGAAACCTTGGCCACGCAGTAGAATCTCGTCGCTCTGACAGGTCTGTTGGGAACACCTTGGCCAACGCCAGTAGAATCTCAGTCTCGACAGGGCTGTTGGGGAACACCTTGGGTCCAACGCCATTTTTTTTTTTATCTTTTTTTTTTTTTTTTCTTTTTTTTTTTAATTTTTTTTTTTGTAGAATCCTCAGTCCTTTCTGACAAGGGGCTGTTGGGGAACCTTGGCCAACGCAGTAGATCCTCATTCCGTCCTCTGACAGGGCTGTTGGGGAACACTTGGCCAACGCCAGTAGAATCCCTCAGTCCTCTGGAAGGGCTGGTTGGGGAACACCTTGGTCAACGCGCAGTAGAATCCTCAGTCCTCTGACCAGGGCTGTTGGGGAACACCTTGGCCAACCCAGTAGAATCCTAGTCGCTCTGCAGGGCTGTAAGGGGAACACTTTGGGCCAACGCAGTTAGAATCCTCAGTCCTCTGACGGGCTGTTGGGAAACTTGGCCAACGCCAGTAGAATCTCAGTCTCTGACAGGGCTGTTGGGGAACACCTTGGCCAACGCCAGTAAGAATCCTCAGTCCTCTGACAGGGGTGTTGGGGAACACCTTGGCGCAAAGCCAGTAAGAATCCTCAGGTCTCTGACAGGGCTGTTTGGGGAACACTTTGGCAACGCCAGTAGAATCCTCAGTCCTCTGACAGGGCCTGTTCGGGACACTTGGCAACGCAGTAGAATCCTCAGTCCTCTGACAGTCTGTTGGGGAACACCTTGGCCAACGCAGTAGAATCCTCAGTCTCTGCAGGGCTGTTGGGGAACACCTTTGGCAACGCAGTTAGAATCCTCAGTCCTCTTGACAGGGTCTGTCTCGCGGGAACACCTTGGCCAAGCCAGTAAGAATCCTCAGTGCTCTGACAGGGCTGTTTGGGGAACACGCTTGGCCAACGCGCAGTAGATCCTCAGTCCTGCTGACAGGGCTTGTTGGGGAAACACTTGGCCACGCCAGTTTAGAATCTCAGTCTCTGAAGGGCCTGTTGGGGAACACCTTTGCAACGCAGTAGAATCTCAGTCCTCTGACAGGGCTTGATGGGGAACACCTTGGCCAACGCAGTAGAATCCTCAGGTCCTTGAAGGGCATGTTGGGGAAACTTGGCCAACGCAAGTAGAATCCTCAGGTCCCTCTTTGAGGTCTGTTGGGGATACCTTGGCTCTCAGCCACTGGATGGAAGAACAGCATCTGAGATATCACTATGGGTTGGAACTGATTTGTTGATAGCTGATAAGTATTTTTATTTAAATATTTTTTCCATACTGTAATGGACACAAACAAATATTTTTTTACTGTGCATGTTGGTAACTCTCAGCCATTGGCAATAAACACAAAACTATTCAAAACATTTTGCTTACTAACTTAACCTTTTCTGCTTCAAAGTCTCTCAGCTTCTAATTTATCTCCTGAACAGGAATCATGCTAAACGAGAGAACTCCTTTCTCCTCTCTTCCATTGTCTCTCTTCCTCCTACTCTCCCGTTCCTCTCCTCCTTTCTCTCTCTCTCTCTCCTCCTCTCCTCCTCTCTCTCTCTCTGTGAGAACAAATCCTCTCAGGCCTCGGTTCTAACTACAGTAGATCACCTCCTCCACTCTCACTCTCCTCCAGCTCCTCACCCTCCTCGACTCTCACTCCTCACCCTCTCCACTCCCACCCTCCTCCACTCCTCACCTCCTCCATCCTCACTCCTCCCTCCTCCACTCCTCACCCTCCTCACTCCTCACCCTCCTCACTCCTCACGCTCTGCCACTCCTCACCCTCCTCATCCTCCACTCCTCCACTCCTCACCTTCCTCCCTCCTCACCTCCTCCCCTCCTCCCCTCCTCCACTCCTCACCTCTCCACTCCTCTACTCCTCACTCCTCCTCCTCCATCCTCATCCTCCACTCTCACCCCCTCCACTCTCACCCTCCTCCACTCGTCAACCTCCTCATCCATCACCTCTCCACTCAATCACCTCTTCCACTCTCACTCTTCCACTCCTCACCCTCCTCCACTCCTACCTCCTCCACTCCTCTTTTCTCTTTCTCCTTCCCCAGTTCTTTCCTCCAGCCTTTCTCTGCTCTGGATGCAATCCTCTAAGGTCCTGGATCCTCACCTAGATCAAATGTGTGGTTTAAAAAGCTAAAAGTTTGATTGTGGATGAGCAACTGCTATGAAACACTTTAATCTCTCAATGCATGTAATGTAATTTAATTACACCCTGTGATGCTGTTGCTGCCTCCTTTTACGGATTACCCAGGGGGGGGGGGGGGGCACAGGGGAGGAGGGAGAGAGGGGGGGGGGGAGGGGAATAGAGAACGAGAGAGAGAGAGAGAGAGAGAAGAGAGAGAGAGAGAGAGAGAGAGAGAGAGAGAGAGAGAGAGCGAGAGAGAGAGAGAGAGAGAGAGAGAGAAAGAGGGAGACGGGTAAGAAAAAAATGCAGGGAGAGGGACCAGAGGAAATCCAATATAAAGGGGAAGAATGCCAACTTAACTATTGGGAATGCTTGTATTCAAAAGCCGGTTGGAGCTTTGGAGCCCCAGAGATGCAAAGATATCTGGCATTGTTTACCCCCCCCCCCCCCCACCTCTGCTGGATTAAAAAACCCCCACACCCTGCCTGGATTAAACCCCACCACCCCACAAATCCCCATTGTGGGCCTTGAGATGGAGGCTTCGGATCCTTCATAAGTTTAAGGAGCGATGCATATAGTCCTCTGGGATCCATCCCAAAATGGCAGCCCTATTCCCTATAGTAGTGCACTAGCACTAGTTTGGACAGAACCGTGTGGGCCTTGGTCAAAATTAGTGGCACTATAATTAGCGGACAGGAGGTAATTTGGGACACAACTTGGTCTTTATGAGATGAGGATATTCTGCTTTGTTCAGGCACTGCCATCAGGGGATTTGGATGCACGTAATTCTGTGGACGAGAGCACACACACACCACACACAGTTCCACAACACACACACTCCTTTATATCGCCCTAGTATCCAATTTTACAGGTTGAGGCCTCGCCAACCGACGCATCGCAGAGCAGAAGTTAAAATGCAGCAACACCATGCAGGCTGAGAGAATCAAGGCCAGAACGCTGTGTAGGCTGAGAGATATCAGGCAGATGCTGTGTAGGCTGAGAGAATCAAGGCCAGACGCTTTGTGTAGGCTGAGAGAATCAAGGCGCAGACGCTGTTTTGCAGGCCTGAGAGAATGCAAGGCAGAGCTGTTGTAGGCTGAGAGAATCAGGCCAGATGCTTGTGTAGGCTGAGAGTCAAGGCCAGACGCTGTGCAGGTGAGAGAATGCAGGCAGATGCTGTGTAGGCTGAGATAATCAGGCCAAGTTCTCTTCTCTGCTGTTTTCTTCATCTTTTGTTTGCCAAATGTTTGTGGTTTACAGAAACATGAAACTTTCTTTCTCCTTAATTGTTTTTCTTTACTTTCTGTCGTGAGCAATTTCATCCATTAAGGATTCAAGAAAACTGACACAAGAAAATAATTTTGTTGGGAATGAAAAACTGGAATTCCGTCATGTGGTTTTTGTTATGTTTGGTGATGGGGTCAACAGTCAAGTAGAAAAACTGTAAACAAGAAACAAATTATGGGGATAATATACAAATCGTATAGACCATGTGTTTTTTTCTATTAGGTTCGATTAAGGGAAAATACATTGCTATGTTGCTATTGTTGATCAAGATTGCTTGAGAAGGGTATCTCGTTCTCTGAAAGGGGGGAAGGGGACCATGATTAGATGAGTGGGGATTTTGGGC
>NW_019949007.1:0-12859 GCF_002910315.2 Salvelinus sp. IW2-2015
CTACTACACTACTACAGGTCTTCTATACTCTGCTACTACCATACATATCTCTACTCACTACTTAGGTCCTGTCTCACTAAGCCGTCTTACACTACTATAGGTCCTGTCTACTACACTACTATAGGTCCTGTTACTACAACTACTACAGGTCCCTGACTACTAACTACTACAGTTGCTACTACTTCAGGTCTGTCTACTACACTACTATAGGTCCTGTCTGACTACACTACTATAGTCCTGTCTACTACCTACTAAGGTCTGTCTACGTACCACTACTACAGGTCCTGTCACATCACTACTTCAGTCCTGTCTACTACTACTATAGCTCACTCACTATAGAGTCCTGTCTCTACACTCAGCTCTGTCTACTACACTATAAGGTCCTGCTTCTACCTACTACAGCGTCTACACACTTACTATAGCCTTCTGACTTCTACTATCGCTCTACACTACTATAGGCTCCTGTCTATTACACTACTATTTAGCCTCTTCTACTACACACTATAGGCCCTTGTCTACTACACTACTATAGGTCCTGGTCTACTACACTACTATAGTCCTGTCTACTACACTTACATAGGGCCTGTCTACTACACTACTATAGGTCCTGTCTACCTACACTTACTATAGTCCTGTCTCCACTACTATATGTCTGCTACTACTCACAGTCCGTCTACTACACTACTATAGGTCCTGTCTAACTATATACTAACTAGTAGGTCCTGTCTACTACACTACTATAGCCCTGTCTACTACACTACTATGGGCCCTGGCTACTACACTACGATAGGTTCCTGTCTACTACACTACTACAGGTCCGTCTACTACACATACTATAGCCCTGCTCTACTTATCACACTTATAGGTCCTGTTACTACACTGACTATACGGTCTGTCTTACTACATCTACTATAGTCCTGCTACTACCAACTACTACAGGTCCTGTCACTACACTATATAGGTCCTGTCTACTACAACTATAGTCCTGTTACTACACACTATAGGCTCTGTCTACTACAACTACTACAGGTCCTGTCTACTACACTACTACAGCGTCCGTCTACTAAACACTACTATAGGTCAATGTCTACTACCACTACTATAGGTCCTGTCTACTACACTACTACAGGCCCTGTTCTACTACACTACTATAGGCCCTGTCTACTTACATACTATAGGCCCGTCGTACTCACTACATACTACCACTACTATAGGTCCTGCTCTACTACTATATCCTTCTACTCACTATATTCCTGTCTACTTACACTACTATAGGTCGCTCGACTCTACTATCCCTTCTACTACTACAATAGGTCCTGTCTACACACTACTTAGTACTAAGTACTATGTCTACTTACACTACATAGGTCCTGTCTACTACTAACTGCTACTAAACTATAGGTTCCTGTACCTCTATACCCGTCACACTACTATAGGTCCTGTCACTACACTACTAAGGCCCTGTCTACTACACTACTATAGGCCCTTCGTTACTACACTACTATAAGCGCTAACACACTTTTCTTCTACTACACTTACTATAGGCCCTTCTAACTACACTACTATAGGTCTGTCTCACTTTACCTGTCTACTACACTACTCAGCGCCCTGTCTACTACACTACTATAGGCCCTGTCCTACTACACTTACTATAGGCCCTGTCTACTACACTACTATAGGTCCTGTCTACTACACTACTACAGGCCCTGTCTACTACACTACTAGGAGTTTATCTGCCCTAATAGGGTGCCATTTGGGACACAACCAAGCACCTCATTGTTTACTAGTCAAAGAAAGGTTTATCATATTGATCACGAGGAGTATTCAATGGGAACACGATGGTCATCTTTATCTGTGGAGGACTCTGTCTCTGTTGTGACTCTGTGTTGGAGAAGATAGATGTCGAACACACTAATTGAAGAGAATATGAATAGTTTTCCTTTGCTTTGGAATTTCTTTCTTTTTTTTTTGCAGTCACTAAGAAAAACAAATCGTAGTGACTGCAAGCATGAATCCCCGTGCGTCAAAGGAACGTAAAAGAGAATGGAATGTCAATGGTACTATTGCTAATGGTAATAGCATATGAGGCTTGCGATTTGACAATATTACTGCAGGCAAAACACGAATGAATAATGGAAACAAAACTGTGAAAGAAGTCAAAACGTCTGTATCTCAGTGGAGAAACATATAACTTCTACAGTAATATGTCCTCCTCCCAGAGCCATAGAGGGGCCACACTTGCGAACATTCGAAAAAGATTAAACATCAGCCAATTAAAGTCGTTGACCTATAGTTGCATATTATCAAAGGCTACATGTTAGCTGTTCCCATTACATAACCTGGCACATTTAGCCCTATGCTAACCTCACCAGGTGGCACTGATTATTTCCTGTAACAAATTCTGCATCAAAGATCTTAAACTGTTTATCCACAAACCAATGGCATTTGTTCAAATAGCCAAACTTGGCCAACAGAGGAATTATATTCAAACCTTCAAATTAAAGGAACCTCTTTACTTCCTCAAGCCAATATTGCATGACCATCGCATCCTTGACTACGTCACTTACTAATGTTACATTTCACATATACGACAAAATCACATGTTTTTCACAATTCACATAAATCCATGTGCTTTTACAGAGAAAATATAGAGGTCTATACAACATTTAATTTGAGTCTACATCGTAAAAATGAAAAGTTGAAGAGCCTTATGTACTTGTCAGCTAGCTGTCATGTACAGTAACCACCTTGACTTTCCTAGTGGCAAGCTAGCTTTTAGACCATAACCACCTGACTTTCCTAGTGCACGCTACTTACATTACCAAACACCTTAGACTTTCCTAGAGCCGCAGCATAACGCTAATTAACCATAACACACCTGGACGTTCCTGATGGCACTAGCTGTTATCGCTAATTACCACGCTGTAAGACTTTCCCTACGTGCCAGTCTAGCTGTAACAATACACCATAACCACCTATGAACATTTCCTGAAAAAGTAGCAGGCTAGCTAGTTATGCTACCAAATAACCCACCTCTGGACTTTCCTACGTGGCAGGCTAGCTGTATGTACCATAACCACCTTCGACTTTCCTAGTGGCAGCTAGCTGTTATGTACATACCACCTCTCGACTTCCTAGTGGCAGCTAGCTGTATTACATAACCACCTTAACACTCTTCCATGGTAGCAGCTAGCTGTTTGTACATAACCACCATGGACTTTCCCTAGAGAATGCAGCTAGCTGTTATTAACCAAGACCACCATTGACTCCTGCTGCGCACTAGCTCTTAGTTACCATAACCACCTATGCGACTTACCTGCGCAGCTAGCTGTTATGTACCATAACCACCTTGACTTTCCTGGTGGCAGCTAGCTGTTATGTACCATAACCACCTTGACATTCCTAGTTGCAAACACTCAAAAATGACAGTGCATTTGAGCCATGGGTTCGAGCCTCCTCGCGTCAAGCTTTTCTGTTCAGGAAAAAACTGTTCACTGACAGTCCTCGATGCTCTATTCAAATAAGACATATGTGACAAAGTGGTTGATTATAATAAGCCACGTAAAAAGTTATACATGTAAGTGTCGCCGTTATTAGGAATGTTAGGCCTGAATCATTAAAGACACAATCAGCAGTAGAAACAATAACAAAGCTACCTCACCGCTCCTGGTAAACAGCTGAGGGATGGGGCTGGAGAAATGGAATCACTCTCAAATTCATAGACAGAGCTATGGATGCAAGGATTGACCATCCGTGATATCATAATTATAACCATGTTTTGAGGCTATACAGTTTTTGTTTACATTTACTTTGTTTATAAACATTTGGGGTGCGATGGGGTTGAACTAAGCTCACGAGGCATTTACAAGTTATATTGTTCAGAGAATCAATGGGTATATATCATTCATTTATAAGTCCAAATTGATCTTGCGAGACATTGATTCAGCTTTGATCCAAACTTCATTAAACGAGTGTCGCATCCTGATCTGTTTCACCTGTCTTTGTGATTGTCTCCACACCCCTCCAGGTGTCGCCCATCTTCCCCATTATCCCCATGTGTATTTATACCTGTGTTCTCTGTTTGTCTGTTGCCAGTTCATCTTGTTTGTTCAAGTCAACCAGCGTTTTGTGTTTTCGCTCCTGCTTTTTCCCAGTCTCTCTTTTCTCGCCTTCCTGGTTTCGACCCTTGCCTGCCTGACCACAGTGCCTGCCCCTAACCCCGAGCCTGCCTGCCGACCTATACCTTGACCTCTGCCTTACCCTGACCCTGCCTACCATCCGGTACCGTTGCTCCACCTCTGGTTTACTGACCCCTGCCTACCTTGACCTGTCTACTGCCTGCCCCTGTTGGGATATTAAACTATTGTTTATTCAACGTTGTCTGCATCTGGGTCTTACCTTCATACCTGATAGTATGAACTGGCCATGACTGACCCAGCAGACCTGGGCCAGCTGAGCAACGCCATCTCCTCCCGAAGGAGCCTCCATTGGTAGGCACAAGGAATTGCTTCGTGGGCTGATGGAGGGGGTCCAAACGTTGGCTGAGCGCGGAGTTGGACATGCTGCTGGAACATTCCGTGCATTGACTACCGGGGGCTCAATGACATCACTGTTAAGAACCGCTACCCGCTACCACTCATCTCCTCGGCCGTCGAGCCGCTCCAGGGGGCCACTGTGTTCTCCAAGCTGGATCTACGTAACGCCTACCACCTGGTGCGGATACGAGAGGGGGACGAGTGGAAAGACCGTCTTCAACACGATCAGCGGCCACTACGAATATCTGGTCATGCCCTTTGACCTCATCAACGCCTCTGCCGTGTTCCAAGCTCTGGTGAATGACGTTCTCCGTGACATGCTGAATCGGTTCGTCTTTGTCTACATTGATGACTTGATCTTCTCCCGCCTACCCCCAAGAACACGTGCTCCATGTCCGGCAGGTTCACCAGCGTCTTCTGGAGAACCAGTTGTTCATTAAGGTGGAAAAGTGTGAGTTCCATCACTCCACCATTCCCTTTCTGGGCTACATCATCTCTGCTGGGAGCGTCAAGGTAAAAGGTGAAAGCGGTGGTGGATTGGCCACAGCCTACATCCAGGGTGCAGCTGCAACGCTTCTTGGGGTTCGCAAACTTTTATCGCCTCTTTATCCGGGGTTATCATCACCCTTGGCTTCTCCCCTGTCTGCCCTCAACTCTACCAAGATTCCATTCAGGTTGTACATGGCCGCGGACTGGACGTTCCAGGACCTTCAACACTGCTTCACCACGGCTCCGATCCTGGTTCATCCGGACCCTTTCCGTCAGTTCGTGGTGGAGACCGTTACTTCGGATGTTGGAGTGGGGGCTGTTCTGTCCCAACGTTCTGCCCTGGACCTTAAGCTGCATCCCTGTGCCTTCTTCTCCTACCGCCTCACTGCCAAGGAGAGAAATTACGATGTGAGGAATCGAGAGCTTCTGGTGATGGCATTGGAGGAGTGGAGGCACTGGCTCAAAGGGCCGGAACATCTGTTCATTATGTGGACTGACCACAAAAATCTGTAGTATCTCAGAAACCGCCAAGCGCCTCAACTCCAGGCAGTTGAGATGGGCCCTGCTGTTTACCCGTTTCAACTTTTCCCTCTCCTACTGGCCGGGGGCCAAGAACGTCAAGCCGGATGCCCTGTCTCGCTGCTATAACCCCAAGGTTACCACCCCGGAGCCTGAGACCATCCTTCCCACCTCGTGCCTGGCGACGGCACTCAGCTGGGGTATCGGGAAACAGGTCCAGGAGGCGCAGCGGTCCCAGCTGAAACCTGATAACCGGATGTTCGTGCCTGACGTTGTCTGCTCCGCGGTCCTGGAGCGGGCCCATTCCTCCAGGCTTGCCTGCCACCCGGGCTCCCGGCGGATCCTGGCCTACGTGCGACAACGCCTTTGGTGGCCTACCATGGTTCTGGACGTCACCGCCTTTGTCACTGCCTGCATAGTCTTTGCACGGAACAAGACCCCTCGACAACTCTGGTCTCCTCCAACCTCTGCCCATCCATCATCGCCCCTGGTCTCACATCTCCCTGGACTTTGTCATGGATCTCGCGGATGGTGGGGGTCTGATGGCAACCCCCACCATCCGGACCATGGTGGATCACTTTTCTAAGCCTGCCCACTTCATTCCTCTCCCCAAACGACCCTCTGCCAAAGAGACGTCTCAGCTCATGGTGCAGCACATCTTCCGGATCCATGGACTGTCCGTGGACATGGTCTCTGACCGCGGCCCTCAGTTCTCGTTCTGCACCCTCATTGGGTCATCGGCCAGCCTGTCCTCCGGGTTCCACCCCAAGTCTAACGGCCAGTCGGAGAGAGCCAACCAGGACCCAGCGCTGTCTGGTCTCCGCCAACCCCACCACCTGAAAGCCAGCAACTGGTGTGGGTGGAATACGCCCGCAACATCCTTCCCTGCTCTGCCATGGGCCGATTACCGTTTGAGTGTTCCCTGGGGTATCAGCCCCCGCTCTTCCCTGAGCAGGAAGAGAGAGGTCGCCCAGATGTTCTTCTGCCCAGATGTTTGTCCGCCCAGATGTCCTTCTGCCCAGATGTTTGTCCGCCGCCGGTCGTCATACCGGCCCTCCTCAAGACCACCTCCAGGTATCGACAACAAGTGGATCGCCATTGGACCCTGGCTCCCCGGTATCGATCCACCCGGGATCTGCCTCTCCCGGTGGAATCCAATAAACTCTCCCCACGGTTTATCGGCCCGTTCCCCATCTCCAAGATCATTAGCCCCTCTGCTGTTCGTCTTCTGTTGCCCCGTACCTTTCATGTGTACAGTGGCAAACCCATGTTTCACAGCCCTTTGTCGCCGGTTTCTACCTTACCCTGACCCTGAGCCTGCCTGCCGCCTGGTACCGTTGCCCCACCTCTGGTTTACTGACCCCTGCCTGCCTTGTCTATTGCCTGCCCCCGTTGAAATATTAAACTATTGTTTATTCGACGTGCATCTGGGTCTTACCTTCATACCTGATAAGGAGCACCATTGTGAGAAGTGGCAGAGCGTCGTTCTACACCTCGCCTATGTGTCGGTCTGTAAGAGGGACTCCAAGAAGCTTCTCATTCAATATATTTGTAATTTCCAAGGTTTTTGCCTACACTTGACTTTCCAACACACTATCACAATAAATATAATTCTACACGTCAAACGAAAAAACGATATCTCACCTGGGATTCGAACTTGTCGCAAATGGCAGGCTGGCTAACTTTGAGCTAATCATCCAGTCCCGAGACCCTGGCAAAACTTGGCTTTTCAATTATCTGACTTTCATTTATCTCCATATCCAGCCCTTATATTTAGCCCCATAATGAAGTGTTCTACAAGTAGAACACAAAACTATTTGACATGAACAGTTGCATTCATCAGTTTTATTGACAAACGTCAACAACAACAAAAATAAGGTCTGGCAAAGCAAAAACATGATATAAATGAATTTACATGAATGCTTTAAGTACAGAAAGTGTTTTCTCAGTAGGAAATGAATATCCAACTAGTCAGTGACAACTGTGCGGAGTTCGGAGCTTGTGAAAGCAGCTACGTGAGCTTATTATAGTCGACACTTTGTCCTGGGGCTTCCTACGATCTTCTAAGTAGAAGAACGTCTTTCTAACGACTCTTGTGTAGCTTGTGTGCGTCATAGAGCAAAACATGTGCGTGTTTGTGAAAGTCTCAGCTTTTCAAAGATCTCTTTTCATAGTTGGTAGCTCAAACCATTCTGACTATACAGGCGGTTTTGTAAAAAATAAAACAACCAGCCCCGAGGCCCTTCAGGATCTGTTCTTGTCTCACAAACACCGCTCCAGCTTAGCCCCCGTTAAACGGATGCAGAAGGAATAGACAAATCCAATGAAACAACCCCAAGCTCAAACACACAATGTTGAAAAAGATGTCTTAAATAACACCAGCGCAACGGTGGGACTCATTGGGTTAACATTTCTTGCACGTTTTAGTAACTTGGAATAGCAGATCGTGCCTTTGTTAAAGACACTCCCATGAACAAGTGTTGAATCACGTCCAACTACGTTTCCGATTTTAAATGGCTGATACAGATTGTTGAATCAGATGTAATCGCGGTTAACATAGGAGGAACCAGGATACAGGGAGCCAGGATACAGGGAGCCAGGATACAGGGAACCAGGTTACAGGGAGTCAGGATACAGGGAGTCAGGATACAGGGAGTCAGGATACAGGAGTCAGGGATACAGGTGAGTCAGGATACAGGGAGTCAGGATTACAGGGAGTCAGGATACAGGGAGTCAGGATACAGGGAGACCAGGATACAAGGGAGTCAGGATACAGGGAGTTCAGGATACAGGGGTCAGGATACAGGGAGTCAGGTACAGGGAGGTCAGGATCCGTACAGGCTCCGGGAGTCAGGATACAGGGAGTCAAGGATAGACAGGGAGTCAGGAACAGGGAGCCAGCAGACAAGGAGTCAGGATACAGGGACGTCAGGATACAGGGAGTCAGATACAGGGAGTCAGGATACAAGGGAGTCAGGATACAGGGAGTCAGGAACAGGGAGTCAGGATACAAGGGTCAGCGTTACAGGGAGTCAGGTTACAAGGAGTCAGGATACAGGGAGTCAGGATACAGGGAGTCAGGATACAGGGAGTTCAGGATACAGGGAGTCCAGGATACGGGAGTTCAGGATACCAAGGAGTCAGGTTACAGGGAGTCAGGTTACAGGGAAGTCAGGATACAAGGGTCAGGTTACAGGGAGCAGGATACAGGGAGTCAGGTACAGGGAGTCAGGTGTACAGGGAGTCAGGATTACAGGGAGCAGGATACAGGGAGTCAGGATACAGGGAGTCAGGATACAGGAGCCAGGATTACAGGGAGTCAGGATACAGGGGAGTCAGGATAACAGGAGTGCAGGTATACAGGGAGTCAGGATACAGGGAGTCCAGGATACAGGGAGTCAGGATACAGGGAGCCAGGATACAGGAGTCAGGATACAGGGAGTCAGGAATTACAGGGATCAGATACAGGAGTCAGGAATACAGGGATGTCAGGAGACACAGGGAGCAGTCAGGAGGACAGGGAGTCAGGATACAGGAGTCCAGGATACAGGGAGCCAGGGATACAAGGAGTCAGGATACAGGGAGTCAGGATACAGGAGAGATACAGGGAGATAAAGCACAGGGAAGTCAGGATACAGGGAGTCCAGGATACCAGGGAGTGACAGCGATACAGGGAGTCGAATCAGGGAGTCAGTCACAGGGAGTCCAGGTTACAGGGAGTCAGGTTTACAAGAGTCAGGTACAGGGAAGGTCAGGATACAGGGATCAGGATACAGGGAGGCAGGATACGGGAGCAGGATACAGGGAGTCAGGATACAGGGAGTCATACAAGGAGTCAGGTGTACAGGGAGTCGGTTACAGGGAGTCAGGATACAAGGAGTCAGGTTACAGGGAGCAGTGATACAGGAGTCAGGTTACAGGGAGATGCGAGGCGTGTGTGACAAAGAAGAAGAAAAAGCCAACGGGGCAGGCGCATACAGGGCGGAGGATACAGACAGGCGCACCAGTCAGAAGGGCCCCCCAATTGCTGTCAACTCACAGCGATGCAGGATACAGGAGCAGGATTGACGAGGAACCATGGTACAGGGAGATTCAGGAGTGTTATCAGCGATGTCAGTGCTGATACTTAGGAGTCAGGTTTACATGGAACCATGGATACCAGGGAGTCCAGGATTACAGGGAGTCAGGTTAACAGGGAGTCCAGGATACAGGCGAGTCAGGATTACAGGACCCGTCAGGGATACATGGAGTCAGCGACCCTCCTAGGGAGTTTCATGATTTACAGGGAGTCAGGACTACAGGGAGTTCACGTGCATACAGGGAGTTCAGGATACAAGGAGTCAGGTTACAGGGAGTCAGGTTTTTCTATTCAAAGGATAAGTCAGGACTAACAGGAAGTCTTAGGAGTGTACCGGACGTCAGGATACAGGGAGTGTCGAGGGATACAGGGAGTCAGGATACAGTGGAGCAGGATACAGGGAAGGTTCAGGGATTACAAGGAGTCAGGTTACAGGGCAGCTTTCCGAGATATACACAGGAGTCAGTAGTGTTGATGACAAGATGGAGGTCTTAGTTGTTTACAGGAGCCAGGGAATAGGGAGTCAGCCAGGTTACAGTTGGAGTACAGGGTTAACAGGGGAGATCACGCCAGGATACAGGGAGCCAGGCAGTACGGGATCAGGAACAGGGAGTCAGGATTAGCACGCGTGCCAAGATAACAGGAAGTATCAGGCGAACCCGAAACATGCGGTGATTGCAGGATCTCAGGGAGTCAGGGATAACAGGCAGTCAGGTTACAGGGAACCAGGATCACAGGGACGTCAGGATACAGGGAGTCAGGTTACAGGGAGTTTCAGGCTACAGGGGAGTACGGATACAGGTGAGTCAGCCCCCCCCCCCCCCCCCCCCCCCCCCTGGATACAGGGAGTCAGGAATTACAGGGAGTCAGTTCATACAGGAGTTCCGCGTTACAGGAGTCAGGATACACGGGAGCTCCAGTGAGGTACAAGGGAGTCAGGTTTACAGGGAGTCAGTTACAGGGGTCAGGATACAGGGAGCCAGGATACAGGGAGCCAGGGATACAGGGAGTCTCAGGATACAGGGAGCAGGATTACAGGGAAGTCAGGTTACCAGGAGTCAGGATACAGGGACCAGGATACAGGGCAGTTCAGGATAGCAGGAGTCATGGGTTACCGGGAGCCAGATAACAGGTTGTTAGCTCCAAGAACCGCCTGTATCAGGAGGTCAGGTTGCCGGGATATCCAGGGATGACAGGAGTCAGGTTACAAGGAACCGTTGATACAGGGAGTCAGTGTTACAGGGAACCCAGGATACAGGGAGTCAGGTGACAGGGAGTCAGGTGACAGGAGTCAGGTTACAGGGAGTCAGGTTACAGGGGAGTCAGGATACAGGGAGTATTCGAGGCGTTACAGGGAGTCAGGATGTACAGGGAGTCAGTGGATACATAGGGAGTCCAGGATACAGGGAGTCAGGATAACAGTGGATCAGGATACAGGGAGCCAGGATACTAGGAGCCAGATACAGGAGTCAGGTTACAGGGAGTTCAGTTACAGGGAGTCAGGTTACAAGAGCGTCAGGCCTACCAGGAACCAGAGGGATACTGTAGGAAACCGAGGCGTTATCTTGGGCGTCTCCAGGTTTATCTCAGGGTGAGTCACGTGACAGGAGCTCAGGTTACAGGGAGTCAGGATACAGGACCAGGATACAGGGAGCCAGGATACAGGGAGCAGGTTTACAGGAGCCAGGATACAGGGAGTCAGGTTACAGGGGAGTCAGGTTACAGGGAGTTCAGGTTACCAGGAGTCAGATGTACAGGGAGTCAGGTTACAGGGGAGTCAGGGATACAGGGAGGCAGTTACAGGGAGGCAGGTTACAGGGAGTCAGTTACAGGGAGTCAGGATACAGGGAGCCAGATTACGCGGCACTCGCGATACAGGGGAGTCAGGTGTACAGGGAAGTCAGGATACAGGGAGTCAGGTACAGGGAGTCAGGTTACAGGGAGGTCAGGCGTTACAGGGAGTCAGGATACAGGAGCCAGGCATACAGGGAGTCAGGATACAGGAGCCAGATACAGGCGAGTCAGGATACAGGAAAGCACAGGATACAGTTGAGCCAGTTACAGGAGTCAGGCTTACGGTGAGTTCCAGGATACAGGGAGTCAGGATACAGGGAGTCAGGTTACAGGGGAGTCAGTTATACAGGGAGTCAGGTTACAGGGAGCCAGGATAACAGGAGACCAGTGCGCTGTACAGGGAGCCAGGTTACAAGGAGTCAGGTTACAGGGAGCCAGGTTACAGGGAGCCAGGTTACAAGGAGTCACGTTACAAGGAGTCAGGTTACAAGGAGCCAGGTTACAGGGAGCCAGGTTACAGGGAGCCCGGTTACAAGGAGCCAGGTTACAAGGAGTCACGTTACAGTATTTAATCAGAACAGCTAACATGTAGTCTTTGATCACGTGCAACTTCGCCAACGATTTTAATATCGCTGATACTTGAACTTAAACTAAAACGTAAACTTTTCTAATGTTTCGCAAGTATGGCCCCACAGAGAATTGATTTGAAGAGATATGTTGGACTCTTACCTTCAGAGATATACAGTGACCTCAGAGAGGGGGCGGCTGAGCGGTTCAGCTGGGTCAGTTGGGTCACGGGCACCGGCCGGAGATCCGTCTGTGAGTGGGGGGCTTTCTTCGGGCCGATGGACCCCCTGGGTGTAGCTGTGGTACTGGTTGAGGACAGACTCAGAGCATCTCCCTCCGACTCCCCGTCTGTCCTCCCTGTCTCCACGTCTTCCCTGGAGCTAGACTCTGGGCTGCTGAGGCAGGATGGGATGCTTCCCTTCCCTGGCCCGTTGGAAGAGAGCTGGGAGGGGGAGCGACGGAGACCCAGGGTTGGGCCCTGACCCATCTCTTGCCCCAGGCTGGTCCCCTGACCCATCTCCTGCTTCAGGCTGGTCCCCTGCCCCATCCCATGCTTCAGGCTGGTCCCCTGACCCATCCCCTGCTCCAGGCTCGTCCCCTGCCCCATCCCCAGCCACTGGCTCGTCCCCTGCCCCATCCCCAACCACAGGCCAGGGGGATGGGAAGCCTTGTCTTTGGGCTGGTGGTGGGAGGAAGTGGCAGTGGTCTTGGAGGAGCTGTTCTGCTCAGAGGAGTGAGAGGAGAGGGACTCCATGCTTCCCAAGGGGGTGCTGCCTGGACTGCTGCTGAATGTGTCACCTGTACAAGGACCAGAGAGCAGGAACACACAGCATCATTAAAACCTGCTGAACGTGTCACCTGTTACAAGGACCAGAGA
>NW_019949008.1:0-12849 GCF_002910315.2 Salvelinus sp. IW2-2015
CTGGTCTGGTTGTTTTCCGTCCTGTGGTCTTGTTGGTTGGTCCTGTGGTGCCTGGTTTTTTCTCTTGGGGGCGGTCGGCTTGGTCCCTGGAGCCGTGGTTTTGTGCTATGGTTTCTCCCGGGTGCACTAACCCCATCACAGCTGCGCTGGCTCTTGGGGCTGTTCTTGGGCGCGCGGGCGTTCCCCCACTCTTGCCTGCTCCGGGTCCGCTGCCCGCCCTTGGATTTTTCTTCCTCGTGTCCGTGGCCTGTTCTTTTGCTGCTTTGTGGTGTCTTAACCCGCTGTGTCCAGTTAGGATGCTGTACCATGCCACTCATGCTATCATGCCATGTGTTTAGGGTCTCTTGTGCTTTTTTGTCATGGTCTAATTTAGCTCAGTGAGTTGGTCCGTCTCACTTGAATTGGTTGCGGCAGAGATCTGTTGGGTGTCGTGGTGAGTTCTAAAGCCTTGTCCGTTGAAAGACTTCGAGATTTTGGGAGAGTTGAATACATTGGGTTGATGGCAATATGGACAAGTGAAAATTTCTGAGATGGGGTAAGTTGTCACATAATATAGTACATCTCGATCTTTAGATCTGAGTTTTTGATGTCTGTTTTTTTTTTTTTTTTCTTTTCTTTCTTTGTTCCTGCTCTCTTTATCATTGTGTCTGAGAGTGTAGGATCTGGGGAGGTATTAGGAAGGCTGTATGCTTCTAGCATCTTCTGTGTGTGTTTACTGGTGAATTTCTACTAGGACGCATATGGGACAGGTGACATTGTCTTGTATCACTCAGTTTTTCCGTGCAGATGATCCTTAGACCTCTTCTTCAGGAATTTGTCTTTTAGTATTGGATTCTCCGTGTTTGTAATGCTCAGACGGGGAAGAGAGCTGGCATCTTTGCTTAGGGCCCTATTGCTCACCGTCTTGTTTAGTAGGTACCGGGGTGTTTTTTGCTCTACTTAGATTATTTCCCTTATCTATCTGACCTTAGTCTCTGACGATGAGAGGAGAGTAATGAAAAGAATCCCACGGATGAGAGAGAAAGAAAGGAAGCAGGGGGTGGAAAATGAAGGCATTAGGCGTTTTTCGGTTACTCTCGTAGGGCATCGGAATAAGGCGCTCTCGAGATGCGATTGGGCAGACAATGTAGGGTATTTGGACGGCTATAGATTGACTTCATGGTAGATTCAATGCGAGACATACTGGATGTTTCTATTTGTTGTTGTTGTTTCTGTTTTAGGAGTCTTCACGCGCGTATCTGGGCACTCGGCATCAGATCTTCAGTAGGATATCTACTCTCACTTGTTGTTTTGGATGCTCTGCTTGGTTTGATTTTAATGGCACACACTTCTTGACACGGATTGGTTTCAATTTCTTATCAGTCCCTTCTTTTAATGATCTGGTGTGATTGTATGACTGCCTGAATTGTCTGACACACCTCATGGAAGAGTATATTTGTTGGGCGGTCTGATCCTTGTTGTCGCTCTTTTTGCTCTGTTATAGTGTCGCACTCGACTGATCGTCGTCGTGTTGATTGTTTTTTTTTGGTGTTTTGTATTTTTTTTCGGGTTTTTTTTTTTTGCTGTTGTTTTTTTTTGTTGTTTTTGTTTTTTTTTGGTTTTTGTCTCTTTTTTTTTTTTTGTTGTGTTTTTTTCTTCTTCTCTTTTTTTTCTTTTTGTTTTTTATCTTGTTTTTTTTTTGTATTGTTCTGTTTTTTTATTGTTTTATTGTTTTATTGTTTTTTTTTCCTCGCGCGTTTATTTCTTCCAACACAGATCCTCATATCGACTTGTTTGGGATCTCTTTATTTCTCCATCTGTTCGCAGAGTTCTCGCGTATTATAGTTGGTTGTTCCTTATATATCGCTGTCCTATCAACTGTTTTCTAGGGTCTCTTTCTCCGTTCCTTCCTGTTTTGTTTCCTTCTCGCTTCCTCTCTTCTTTCGTTTCCTTCCTTTTTTTTGGGCTGCGGCGCGTTGGCGGAGGGTTTCTGTTTCGGGGACTGGGCGGTTGGGCTTGTTCCGCTCTTCGCCTGGGCCTCCCCCGGTCCCTGGCTCTTTTTTCTCGTATGTATCTTCTCTCCGTATCGCCCATGTGGTTGTGGTGTTGTGTCCCGTCTTGTTCCTGGTGTTGAGTGTTGTTGTTTGTGTCGTGCTGTTTCGTGTTGTTGTTGTTTGTCCTCTTTCGTGGTGTCTGGTGTTTGTGTCGCTGTTCGTGGTGTTTGGTGTTGTGTAGTCTGTCGTGGTGGTTGGTGTTGTTGTCGTACGTTCAGTGGTGTCTGGTGTATCGTGTCCGTCTGTTGTGGTGTTGTGTTGTTGTACGTTTCGTGTGTTAGGGGTGTGTATCTGTTCTGTGGTGTTTGGTGTTGTCTGGTGTTTGTCGTCTTTCGTGATTGTCGGGTTGGTTTGGTGTTGTGTCCGTATGTTCTGTTTGTTTGGTGTTGGTGTCCGTCTGTCGTGATTTGTTTGGTGTTTGTGTCAGTCTGTTAGTGTTGTTGTTATTGGTGTTGTGTCGTATGTTGTTTGGTTGGTGTTGTGTCGTATGTTCGTGTGTGTGTTGTGTTGTGTCGCGTCTGTTCGTGTTGTTGTTGGTGTTGGGTGGTGCGTCTGTTCGTGGTGTCTGGTGGTGTTTGTGTCCTGTCTGTTGTTGGTGTTGGTGGTGTTGTGGTGTTGTCGTGGGTGTTGGTGTTGTCCGTCTGTTCGTGGTGTCTGTGTTGTGTTCCGTTGTTCGTGTTGTCTGGTGTTTGTGGTGGTGTGTAGTTGTTTCGTTGTTGTTGGTGTTGTGTCAGTAGTTCGTGATTGTCGGTGTTGTGTCGTTCTGTTGTGTTTTTGGTGGTGTCTGTGGGTGTTGTGGTCGTCTGTGCGTGTTGTCCTGGTGTGTGTCGTTGTTGTGGTGTGGTGTTGTGTGGTGTTGTGTCCGTCCTGTTCGTGTTGGTCTGGGTGGTGTTGTGTACGTTGTTCGTGTTGTTGGGTTTGTGTCAGTTTGTTGTGGTGTTGGTGTTGTGCGTTGTTAGTGCGTTGTTGTGTTGTGTGTCTGTTCGTGTTTTGTGTGTGTGTCTGTCGTGTGTCTGGTGTTGTTGTTGTGTTTGTTGTGTCTGTTGTGTTGTCTGTGTTTGTGGTGTTGTGTACGTCTGTTGTGGTTGTTGGTGTTTGTGTCTCGTCTGTTGTGTTTGTTGTGTTTGTTTGTGGTGTTGTGTCAGTCTGTTGTGTTGTCTTGTGTGTGTCCGTCTGTTGGTGTTGGGGTGTGTGTGTCGTCTGTTAGTGTGTTGGTGTTGTTTGTGGTGTTGTGGTCCGTTTGTTTCGTGTTGTTTGGTTGTTTGTGTCCAGTAGTTGAGTGTTGTCTGGTGTTGTGTGTTTTGGTTAGTGTTGTCTGGTGTTGTGTCCGTCTGTAGTGTTGTCTGGTGTTTGTCGTCTGTTTCGTGTTGTTGTTTGTTGTTTGTGTCACTCTGTTCTGTGTTGTTGGTGTTGTGGTAGTTGTTGTGTTGTTGTTGCGTGTTGTTCGTCTGTTGTGTTGTCGTGGTGGTGTTTGTGTCGTCTGTTCGTGTGTTGGTGGTGTTGTGTAGTCTGTGTGGTGTTGTGGTGTTGTGTCGTCTGTTCGTGTTTGTCTGGTGTTGTGGTCCGTACTGTTCGTGTGTTGGTGTTTGTGGTGTTGTTACAGTCTGTTTGTTGTTGGGTGTTGCTCGTCCCGTCTGTTGTGTTGTTGTGTTGTGGTGGTGTTAAGTCTGTAGTGTGTCTGGTGTTGTGTCCGATCGTTTCGTGTTGTTGGTGTCTGGTCGTGTGTGTCCGTCTGTTCGTGTTGTTGGTGTGTTGTGTGTCTGTTTCGTGTTGTCTGGTGTTCTGGTTGTGGGTGTTCGTTGGTGTCTGTTCGCGGTGTTGGTGTTGTTGTGGTGTTGCGTCCGTTCTGTGTGTTGTTGGTGTTGTGTCGTTGTCGCTGTTGGTCTGGTGTTGTGTCCCGTTGTTCGTGTGATTTTGGTGGGTGTTCATCTGGTTCGCTGTTGTCTGGTGGTTGTGTGTGTGTCCGTTGTTATGGTGGTTGGTGTTGTGTCCGTCTGGTTTCGTGGTGTTGGGTTTGTTCCGTATGTTAGTGTTGTTGGTGTGTGTACGTCTGTTCTGTTGTTCTGGTGTTGTGGTTGTGTCCGTCTGTTGTGTTGTTGGTGGTGTGTCCGTTGTTGTGTGTTTGGTGTTGTGTACGTTGTTGTGTTGTTGGTGTTGTGTCGTCTGTCGATTTTGTCTGGTGGTGTGTCCGTTGTTCGTGTTGTTGGTGTTGTGTGTATGTTCGTGTGTTGGTGGTTGTGTCCCGATCTGTGTGTTGTTGTTGGTGTGTGTCCCGTTGTTAGTGTTGTTGGTGTGTTCCGTCTGTTAGGGTTGTGTGGTGTGTCCGTCTGTCGTGTTGTCTGTTGGTGTTTGTCTGTCTGTTCGGGGTGTTGGTGTTGTTAGTGGTGTGTGTTTCGTCTGTTCGTGTTGTCTGGTGTTGTGTGATCGGTTCGTGTTGTTGTGGTGTTGTGTGCGTAGTTCGTGTTTTGGTGTTTGTGTCAAGTCCTGTTCGTAGTTGTGTAGTCGTTTAGTGATTGTTGTTGGTGTTGTGATCGTTGTTTAGTGGTTCTGGTGTTGTTGTGGTGTTGTGTCGTCGCTTCAGTGTTGTTCCCGTCTGTTTGGGTGTTGGTGGTGTATGTGTACGTCTGTTGTGGTGTATGGTGTGTTGTCTGTTGTGTGGTGTTGGTGGTGTTGTGTCTTGTATCCGTGAGTTGTTGTTGGTGTTGTGTCCGTTGTTAGTAGTTTGTTATGTTGGTGTTGTTGTCGTCTGGTTCGGTGTTGTTGGTGTTGTGTCCGTTGTCGTGGTGTTGTGTTGTGTACGTTGTTTAGTGGTGTTGGTGTTGTGTCCGTCTTTGTGGTGTGGTGTTGTGTCGTCTTGTTCGTGTTGTTGGTGCTGTTGTGTACAGTATGTTCGTGTTGTGTACTTGGTTTTGTGTCCAGTCTGTGTGTTTGTTGGTGTTGTGGTGGTGTGTCCGTTGTTCGTGTTGTTGGTGTTGTGTCGTTGTTTCGTGGTGTCTGGTGTTGTCTGGTGGTGGTTGTGTCCCTCTGTCGTGTTGTTGGTGTTGTCGGGGGGGGGGGGGGGGGGGGGGGGGGGGGGTGGTGTGTTTGTGTCCGGTCTGTTCGTGTGTTGGTGGTGTTGTGGTGTCCGTGTGGTGTCTTCCCGACTCGGTCCCGGTCTCTTTCTTTGGATTTGGGTCTGTGCGCGCTTCTAGCCTTTGCGGTGTCCTTGGCCTCTTCTTCAGCTTGCCGTGCGCCCTGCGAGGGCCGTGCCGATGCTGGTGTCGGGCAGGCGGCGATGTGCGTGGGGCGCTGTGGTCGTCCCGCCGTTGGCCCGTGTGGGTCGTAGGTTAACGCCCACGATTTCGTGTCTCCGACGGCTGGCGGCCCCCCGATGGGCCGCGCTGGGCGCCGGCGCCATAAGCACCGGGCGTCTTTACTTACCGCTGCGCGGGCCTGCCCCTGTTCATCTTGGCCAGCGGCGGGGGTAGGCGAGGCGGGTGGCGGGATGGTGGGGGGGGGACCGTCCGCGCCCCGCCGTGGACCGGGTTCCTTGGTTTTTTGGCTGCTGCCGGTCTTTTTTCTTTAGCTCCATCTGTAACTACTCCGCGCTCGAGTGTTGCTGCGTCCGCTCTCCTTGGCTTCTCATTAAGGCGCACCGCCCAGTCCACCGTCTGGGCCCTCTTTACCCGTCCGTGGTCCATCTGGTGTGCTCTCTTCTCTCTGCTTTCGTTGTTTCTTTGTTTTTCCTTAGGCCTCGCGGCTCCCCGTCTTATCACTTAACATACACTACTTGACGTCGTATTGTGCACTTTCGTTCGTTCTCTTCGTGCTCTGGCTATCTCCTGCCTTGTAGGCTGTCTTCTTTCCGTTTTGCTTGTTTGCTGTATACCGCGTTACCTGCTTTGGGCTTCTCTGTCGTTGGTAGGTTTAGGTGGTTTGGCTGGGTTTTCGGGTCGGTTGGCGCTAGGTTTTCGGGGGCCGGGTTCGGGTCGGTGTGGGGTGGGTTGGGCTAGTTGTCGGTAGGTTACGCTCATTAACATCGTTCCCGTCGTACCGTCGTCACATGTTGTTTCACACTGTGCCCTTAGGCTCAACTGCTTTCAAGTTTATCCTCTGCGCTCCCGCCCACCTTGTTGCTGCCCTTGCAGTTTTGCTTTGTGTGGTTTCTGCTTCTTTCGTCTTGTGGATCCTGTTGTGTTGGCTCGTGCCGTTCGGGTAGTTTGGTTGGCGTCCGCCCTTCGTTTCGCAGTGCCTGGCCGTCATGGGTTTTGCTCCCTTTACCACGGTTATCGCTCTAGTGTGCATGGCTCTATATGACGATATTGGTATTTGGAGCTACCGCAAGGCGAGGTCTTCCTTGGCATCCTTATCTAAGAGCATAACTAAGAATCACAATAGAAAGATGTCAGTAAGGGGGTGGACCGGGGAGGGTTTTCAAGACGTGCCTAACGCTTACATCTGTGCTGTGCAGTGAGTTAACGGTTGGCCCATGTTAGAGGAGTTGGTTGGGTGGTTAGAGAGCGCCTTGGCCGGGTCCTCAGCTGCGGTAGCTTCTTGCACTCGGGCTGCGGTGTGGCCTGTCTCTACTTCGGCTCTTTGCCCTGGTTATGGGCTCGTGGCTGCACACATCCCCCAGTCGGCTATTCTACCTACGTCCACTTATATTCTAGATGTCCGCGGATCGGTGATTTGGTTGTGCTAGCGCTATCTTTTTGAGTCGTTCGGCCTGAGGTCATCTCGGCTCCTCCCCCTCACAACTGGATTTTATGTTGTGCTATCGTGGGCGTTTCTAGTTCATCTGGTGCGGCTTAATTGTCGTGGCGGCTTACAATAAATATTGGTTTATTCTTGCAACCAAACTTTAAGCATTGCGGACTGCCACTTAGCGCTGCTAAGTCGTGCGGGTGGAGGTGGAGGCCGCTTTGGTCTGGGGGTGGGTGGGGGGTTGAGGGACTGTCTTCATCCGGTTGTGGAGTGAGCTTTTTCTGTCGGCTTTGTTTTTCTTGTGATGGCGCGTTAATTTGAAGCTTGACAATTTTAATAGTTTTGTGGGGTAGCTTGTACCGCATCAGATCTACCTAAAGTCTGTTGAGTATTATGTCTTTTTTGTTGAGTTAAAGAAGAAGAATAATACGTTGCCAGATGCATATACGGATGAACCCCTGTGGGGATTCCTGTTTTCTTCCCTAATTCTGTTCAGTGACCTGGTCTGCTCCGATGGGCCGCCCCGGGACGAACATTCCCTTTAGGACGATTTTTCTCTCTCCTCATCACTGGGCCTCACTCTTAAGGATGAATGGGGTGGGTTGCAGTCCTCTCAGCGGGGTGAATAAATAATCCACGGTGTTTGGACCTCTCTCGGAATGAGTCTTGGTTCTCATGGGTCTATGTGTTCGCATTCCGGATTGGTGTTGTAGGTGGGCCTTCGTCGGGTTTGGGGGCAGTAAGGGACTAAATGGTCCTGTAAAGCAGAAGGTGCGTGTTGTTCGACTCATTTCCTCCTGAAACAATATGGTGGCGATTCGTCCAGTCCGTCTTGGGCTAGGTTGGCCAGTAATGGTGAAGAGCCGGCTTCGGCAGGCCACGCTTGCACGCGGGTCCTGTCGCCCATCACGGCAGACGAGCGCGGTTGTGGTTCTTTATCTGTCGCTACTCCTGTACTTACTGTCAACCCACCCGCCCCCTACTCATCGTCCCGCATACCGGCCGCTATGGTACCCCCGCCTAAGCCTCAACCATGGACCACGCAGCACATCAACTCCCTTGTAACACCCACGCCCTGATGGTTCCGTGGGCAGACACCCGCCCTCTATCCTGCTCACCCAGACCGCCCTTCCGTATACCCGACATCTCCTATGACCCGTCTCTGTACCGACAATGAACTGTCCAGCCCAAAGGTGATACTTGTAACCGCACATCACTCAACTGGGATAAACAGCAAAACATAAAGAGTTGGGACCTGATGTGAGTCGGTACACACAGAGGGAAACAATTAAAAATGGTCGGATACTGTGTGGCGTCAGGGGCGAAGTGGTGACAATACTATTTGGCAGGAATGAATCATGACAATAAGACAGAGAGTAAAATGATGCCTGTAAAATATATAAGCTTAGACTGAGATAAAAAAAAAACCAGACATATAAATTAATGGGAGCAAAACTAAAAATCAAACTACATCTGTATACAACTGTATCGTAAACATACGGAAACTGATAGGTGTGTGTGTAAAGAATATGATTGACAGTGACAACTAAAAATGTTATATCCTTGTCTTATGAGACAGGGAGGGTTGTGAGACCAGAAGAGCAAAGTCAGGGCTAAAGGCATAACTGGGGAATCTTGGATGTGGCGGAAAACTTATATTGTTAACTGAACAAGGAAAAAAATGTTAGATACAACTAGAGAATATGGTATTGTGAAGAACAAACAGCAATAGGGTAACAACAAATAAAATATTATGGGGAAACACTAAGGCAATAATAGAAGCACGGAAGAAAAGAAGACAAAATTGTAAAATCGAGAACCAGGGAAGTAGCTGAAAAGGACTAAAATTGAATCGTAAAGAGAAATAATCATGTAACAAACAGCACATAATGCGTACCCAAATGAGGAAGGATAAATATGTAAAACAAAACGACCATAATAATGTAAAAAGAAATATATATGTGAAAAAGCATTTCGAGTAAATGAAGGGCAGAAAGCCATAAATATTGATATGACAATAGGGAAGACCAGAAGACATAATGTAGACTACTAGACCAATGGCAAGAATTAGGGCGCTGTGATAAAGAAGCAGAGGACACAACTAATACTGATAAACCTGGGGACACAGAAACAGCTGAATTACTGGGGAGCTCACCAAAAATACACAGACACTACTAAATACTGATACACGAGACGACCATCGAGGCGAACACGAACAAAGTCAGACAAGACTGGCTAAATCTACAAGATAAAGAAGACACATGGATAGAGGTGAACACACCAGAACACACACAACAACTCGGTTGATGTCATAAGACAAGGACACACTGACATAGGGGGTTGACCCATAATCACGGAGGAGGGAATAGGCCGACATACTTTACACCACCAGAAAACATTCTATCATAATTGGGTACTGGAGAATAAGCGTCTACACCCCAAACACCTAAGAATATAGGTAGACACATATTCTGCATGTGTCATGACACGGAGCAGAAACGAGAAGGGAGTGACATGTCTAGTTGTAGACGGTACAGCCACATTCCCCATGTGAGCTCGGAATTAATTGCCTTGCAAGTACGATTATCTAGGTCGTAAGAGAACACAAAAGGCTTGTGTAGCTCCGATCTGAGAGCGTGATTGTGGACTGGTATGCCAGGGCAGCCAATGCAGACTGATGTGGGAGCACTAAAGTACTTGTTGTGTGCATGTACGATGCGGTGTGAGGTGTGCTAGATGCAAGATTGAAACGGTGAGAGCTTGGTTGGTGTGATGGCATGCTGTGTTAACGCGTGTGGTAGGTGATCGATGAACTGAGACATTGAATGCTGGTTAGGCACAGTAGGAAGTGTAGGTTGATAGAACAGCGAAGCATACTGACGAGCAGTTGTTGGTGTGGAGTGGAAGAGCAGCAGTCTTTGGTGGAGGTGCTTGCTATGGCTGTGTTGATGGCTGTGTTGGTGTGATGATATGTCACGACTAGACCTAGAACTAAATACTGTGGTGGTATGACTAGTGCGAGATATTTGTAAACGAACATGAGCAGACGACAGTGAAATGATTACTCGGCGCACAATCAGCAAGCATTGTGATGTACGTTAATGTCGTGATACTGTTAGTGACGATGTGTCATGCTGGTGTGCGTGGAATATAGAGGACAGTGCAGATAAGTGTATAACATGTGTGTGTTGTGTGTCTCTGTAACGGTGTCGAGGACAGGCAGTGCACCAGTAGTCGTGTTTATGAACATGTTGCAGATCTTGTAGATACTAATCACTGAGATGCTACAGTAACATAGCTGTAAACAACACAAAATAACACAGACAAGCATAACATCTGTCACACACCAGCAAACACTAAGCAACTGTACACAACACAAGACAAAGCCAAACTAAATACTGTACCAACACAAACCACACAGAAAACTGAATATGTATACAAACAGACAACACTAACAAACTGTAACAACACAGACACGACTAACATGACTGTACACACCACAGACCCAGTAAAATACTGTAAAACAACAACAGACAACCTAACAATACTGTAACAACATCAACAGAAACACAACAATGTACGCCAACACCACAACCACACAAGACACCGACTACATACTGTAGCACAACAGAGACAGACACTGACATACTGTACACAAACAACACACAGAGCACACTAACATAATGTACACAAACACGAAGACAACATCTAACATACTGTACACACACACACGACAACACTAAAATAACTGTACACACACACAACGACAGCACTACATACTGTCACAAACACCAGACACCATAACATACTGTATAGCCAACACAGCCCACTAACTAGCTGTACACAACACCACCAGACACGCATAACATAGTGTACCAACACACCAGACCACTAAATATATGTAACAAACACCAAAAGACAACACTACATACTGTACACTAAACAAAAGAACAACACTAAATACTGTACACAAACAGACACACTCACAGTACTGTAGCACAACACCAACAGACAACACTACATACTGTACACAACACCAAGACAACACTGAAATACTGTACACAAACATGACATACAACTAACATACTGTACAAACACCAGACCCGCAGGACAACACTAACATAGACTGTACAGACACCAGACAACACAGACACCATGAACATGACTGTAAGCAACAACCAGACACCATAAACATACTGTACCAACACCAGACACATAACATACTGTACACAAACCGACACCATAACAATTCTGCTGACCACACTCAGGCCACGTAACATTAACTGTAAAAAACACGCCGACAACACTAACATGATCTGTTTACACAACACAGACAAGTAACCATAGGTACGAGAAAAAGACAACACTACATACTGTACACAACATACCAAACAGCACCATTAACAGTATGTAGCACAACACACAAAATGTCTGTTACGTTATATTGGTGAATGATCATTACGTTTTACAAATGAGCTCATTTACCTGTGTTGTTGATGTTCAGTCTAGTTGTTATTCTTAAAATCCCCCTTACAGGTGGTTTCCCTATATACACCTAGCGAGCGGTGGCTCGTCGTCCAATCTCTTGCGTGCTGGGTGGCTAAAAAATATGATTAAACCTTTGATATTATTATTAATTCTATGTATTTAACTATTCATTTATTTCTTTATAATTTTCGTTATAGTAAAATGTTTTCAGTGTWAAATTAAACAACTTAAACCATATATAACGTTTGTRGAAAATATAATGGACCTATATATCTTTTAAAATAAGTTAATCTTCGAAAAYGAACAACGACCAAAGTAAAAACTAGACAGTCAGGGAGAATCTTAAGCATGAAACTCACCGAGAATCTCACTACCAATAGACTGCTGATAGTTACCTGTGAGTTAGCTGCCGAGTCTGTGCATTGTCCTTAGCTAGCTAGCTATGTTGTGCTAGCTAGCGAATTTGCTAATGTTAGCTAGCTAAACATTTGGCTATAGGCTGGCACAGGCAGTATGGGATTGTGGAGAGTGAATCAAATATTTCTTCATCATCTTGCTAGGTAGTTATCTAGCTGTGGTCATCTGGYTAGTAACAACAAGGGCATTCTACAAAATAGCAACATTAGTGCAGCTAACGATCTAGCTAGCTAACATTGGAATCTAGACCACAAGCAATAGGCATGGATAAACGTTGCCAAACAACGCTACTGCCACCTTCTGGTTTGGAGTATTTTAACAAGGCTGAGTGGCTGACGGTCTTTGCTGTGTGAAAATTATATTTCAGAAGGTGTCAACATAATTTAATTTCCATTCATTTAAGAGTAGAATGTCCTTTTTAGAAAACATAGACAGAGAAAGAGAGAGAAAGAGAAAGTGAGAGAGAGAAAGGGAGAGGCAGAGAATGAAAGAGAAAGAGCGAGAGAGAGAAAGAGAAAGGGAGAAAGAGAAAGGGAGAAAGAGAAAGTGAGAGAGAGAAAGAGAGAGACAGAGAAAGGGAGAGAGAGATTATGTAACTATAATATGAGTCAATGTATAGGTTCTATATAAAGCTCAATGGTAGCCTACGACCAATGTACTGACAGGCTTCACATGTAATAAACAGGGAACAAGGAGAGGACAAGCACACAGGGGCTAACATGTCATTTTACATGACTGGAGACTTTAGCACAGTCTTTTTTAATACAGCACAAATCATCAAAATGACAGGCTACTTTGACACTGAGAATAAAATCCAAGGGTGTTTCACTGCTTACCTTAGGAGTCAAATGGTAACTCCTGCCAAATGAAATCAGATTGTATTTTTCATTTTTATTTTTTTATTTCACCTTTATTTAACCAGGTAGGCAAGTTGAGAACACGTTCTCATTTACAATTGCGACCTGGCCAAGATAAAGAAAAGCAGTTCGACACATACAACAACACAGAGTTACACATGGAGTAAAACAAACATACAGTCAATAATACAGTGAAAAATAAGTCTATATACAATGTGAGCAAGTGAGGTGAGATAAGGGAGGTGAAGGTAAACAAAATATATATATAAATAAATAAAAATATAAAACGGCCATGGTGGCGAAGTAAATACAATATAGCAAGTAAAAACACTGGAATGGTTGGTTTGCAGCGGAAGAAAGTGCAAAGTAGA
>NW_019949009.1:2500-4466 GCF_002910315.2 Salvelinus sp. IW2-2015
ATGCTAGTAGCATGTTAGCCCCCCTGATGCTAGTAGCATGTTAGCCCCTGGATGCTAGTAGCATGTTAGCCCTGTCTGAGCGACCCCTGCGATGCTAGTAGCATGTTAGGCCCCCTGGATGCTAGTAGCATGTTAGCCCCCCTGGATGCAGTAGCATGTTTAGCCCTGATGCTCGTAGAGCAGTAAGCCTGATGCTTACATGTTAGCCCTGGATGCTCAGTAGCATGTAGCCCCAGAAGGACAGTCATGCTAGAGTTACACACACTGACCCAATGAGGTCCTGTTGACTGACTGCTAAACAGCCTGCAGTTTTACACCTCAGGACGAACAGTCTCTCTGAGTCCATATCCCAAACGCCAGTCTAAGTTTTAGTGTTGGTGTCCGTCCCTGTTTTCTCCTCAGGCTCTTGTGACATCTGTGCATTCCCAGCCATGTTGAAGACCAGGCTGTACTGCCCAGCCTCCTCACCCTGTTCCCACTCACATCGCCCCGCAAGGCCCTCGCCCAAGGGGCTGCGCAGACAGGTGAGTACACACACACACACACACACACACACACACACACACCACACACACACACACACACACACACACACACACACACCAACACACACACACACACACACACACACACACACACACACACAACACACACACACACACACCATGCTTGGCTACCACCATAAAAAACTTTGGCAAATATTTGGCTAACATTGCCCATTGTGTCCTCTGTGTGTTCCAGCTGCGCTGTGAAGGTCGGACTCAGTAGAAGACAGGACCCCCTCTCACCGCCCTCCGCCTGCCTCCCCCCGTCCCCCCTCCCTGCTCTCCCCCCGCCCCCTCTCTCCCCCCTTCCTCCGGACCCCCGCCGACGAGGAGGTGTGGCACATCACCAGCTCAGCGCGCCATTGGTGGGACAGACACGGAAGTGGGCGGTGTCACTCCCTCTCCCCCTACGCCTCCTCTGACTCCTCCCCCTCCCTGAGGAGCCGAGGGAGTGCGCTCAGTCTGCTGGGGGCGGGGCTAAAAGGTCACGACCCGAGGAAGGGCTTCAGCGTCGACACCCAGGGCTTCCTGGATAAACCCCGTTGTCCTGACGACCAGCGACGACACTCCATCGAGATCTGCCCGTCCCCTCCGGAGGATCCGCTGCTCGGCGAGGGCTGGGAGGCGGACGGGGAAGAGAGGGGGGTGAGGAGGCCCAGGGGTCAGGGGTCAGAGGTTAGAGGTCGCAGGAAGAAGAGGATGAGCCCACCCTGCATCTCAATCCATCCCCCATGTGACCCAGCAGGCCGTGGCCAATCGGAGCCGCAGGCTGACTGTAACCCGCTGCTGAGGCGCAGAACGCCCTCCTACGACGTCGCGGACGCACACGCGCTAACGCCGACACACACACCGCTACGCACACTCACGCCTACACACACGCCGACACACACACCGCTACGCACACTCACACCTACACACACGCCGACACATCGCCACACACCGACTGACACACACACACTCATACAGACTCTCCCTCACACAGTAACACACACACTCACACACCGCCTGCCCCATGCACACACTCTACCTCATTCCCACACACACACCCCATCCCCAACACACACCCTGTCTCACACACACACCCCGTCCCCCACACACACCCTGTCTCACACACACACCCCGTCCCCCACACACACCCAGCCCCTGAACTCTGACACTAGACCTTCCTCTCTCTACAGTGACTACAAACCACTCCCACAGTTCACCTTCGACCAACCGGAGCACAGATACACGAGTGGCATGTCCYCTGGCCTATCGAGCAATGAWCCAGCCACAAGTCCCTCGCTCTTTAACAGCAGGGCGGGGTTTAGCTCGATGAACAGGAGAACTGCCCAATGAGAGCAGAGCCTGGTACTGTATTAGGAGAGGGATTCGTCAGAAAGCCTAAACCCGATCCAGAGGGTGTGGCCTGATCTGGACAG
>NW_019949009.1:7480-20328 GCF_002910315.2 Salvelinus sp. IW2-2015
GTGCGTGCGTGCGTGCGTGCGTGTGTGTGTGGAGCCATGTTCAGGGTGGCATCAGGGATCAGTGTGACCTCACGGGTTAACTCACATGGCACACGTGCAGTAGGACCCTGTCAGAGAGGATGACATCACCACTCTAGGTCATTGTTGTTCTTGGTGAGTCGTGTTGGGCGAAGTCTCAATGACTCAGAAAGAGAGGGAGGGAGGGAGGAAATAGAGAGGGAGGAGAGAGAGCGAGGGAGGGAGCGAGAGGGAGGAAAGGATAAGGAAAGAGAGAGAGTATGAGAGATAGACAACTCAGTCTGAAGAGAAGGATAGAGGCAGAGTGTTAGCAACAGATAGCTGGGAGGGGTCGGTTCCAGCTTTTTCCGGTCTATGAGTGACATGGTGTTTGGAGTTGGCAGATGGACAGACATTCCTCCTCATTAGTAAGAAGACAGATTGCTCCAGTGGTGAATCATTATTACACCTCTTCTGGGGAATTCCCCCAGAGCTGCTCAACATGTATGTGTTTCTGGTCTAAATCAATGATGCTTTATTGGTATGCATGGAATACATGCAGTTGATACTTATTGCCAATGCAGAAACCTCTGCCCTCTCTCTGTCTCTGAGCGACAACACCCCAAATGCTCATCCTGATTCAGTTCAAATCAGAATCAATTAATGAATCAGTTAATGAATCAGTTCATATCAGAGTCAGTTCATATCAAAATCTGTTCATATCTCAATCAGTTCATGAATCAATTCATATCTGAATCAGAGAGATGAGATGTTTACAACTGTGGGAAACTTGTTTTCCCCAAAGTCCTCAGCATCACACTCTCCCTGATCATCTTTTTCCTTGCTCTGTCGTTCCATGGCCCCATTCTGACACAACTCTGCTTGGGCTGATTAATGTGTGGGTCCCTCCAGGCCCCCAGAAGAGAACCAGAACCAGAACACCAAACAGTCAACAACAGACTTCGACCACACTGGCATCACCCTCTCAATGCACACACACTCAGACACACAAGCATGCCTGTGTGCACAACACACACACAACACACACACACACACACACACACACACACACACACACACACACCACACACACACACAACACACACACACACACACACACACACACACACACACACACACACACACACACACAGTTAGATCATCCATCATCTTTACTAAAACCATAAAACATTCCACTCTATGTATGAAACACAGAAAACCAGCTGTTGTTGCTTTATTGCCAATTGTTGTTTAAATTCCTAAAAGAAATCAAAGCACCAACTAGATGGTGAGGATGAGTTTTTACTGAGACAAAATAACATCTCTACCATGTCATCATCATTAAAATGTTATACTTGGTGAGTAAAGCTTTGTATAAACTCTCCCCACAATATAATGTTTACACAGAGAGTATAGACAACATATCTGGGTCAGTCATATAAAGGACARTACATACATAGTCTATATGACATATCAATGACCCCTGAATATCCTCCAACTAAAGAGAAGACTTCAACCTGCATCCCACAGTCTTATGAAGCAGACACAGAGCACTCAACACATCATGATCTATGGAGCGTTTCTATTCACACATGTTGATCAAACAGGATTAGCTGTGGATTAACAGATGTGTTGCAGACACCAGCCACTAGAGGGAGGTACAGCACTGGTGTGTGATTATAGAATCCCATCAACAACACCAGAACAAAACACACTGAAGTTCCTCAGGAAACACTAAACATCAGAAGTCCCTCCTGTACCTCCTGTTCTCTTCCATACTGACCTATAGATGGGTTCAACGGTCAACACTGATTAATATACAAGAGCTACTGTTCCTGATATAGACTGCATATATAACACTCTTACTAAACAAACAAACAGACCATTTATGTCCATTGCTGTCTAACCAAGCAATACAGCGGACATACTATCTCATCATTAATTATAAAATGATTTGGTTTGTTAATGTTATTACTTGAAATTATGACATGATCTACAAAAAACGAATACATTATCTGCAGATTTTTAAAATATTACATGAGGAAATTTGATCTAATATTACCATGATCTGGTGGCTATTACATTAGAATTTATGTTAACATTATTTCAATGTTTGGTATAAACCAGTCAGTCAGTGACATCTACAGGAGTGATGACCAGTGGGGTTGAGTTTTTACCACTGTAATTATTACCAGGGCTGAAGAATGGATAGAGTTTCTCAGTGAAGGTGTAGCCAGTGTATGAGTGGATATGAGACCTGGCCTCCACATTGTAGAAGGAGACCTGACCCTCCTTATAATCCACAAACACCCCCACCTTCTGGGGCTTCTCACTCAGGGAGAGGGGGACAGGGGGGTCAGTGATAGCCTTGTACTCTTCCTCCCTCAGCAACACAGTCCAGTATCCATCCTCAGGGTTCAGGTAAATCGTCCCCTACTGTTGATGGACTTCGTGGCCACTCCTAAAATCCAGCAGTCTTCTCCTCCACCTGAACCTCATAGTAGAATCTCCCTGAGGAGAAGCCCTCCTGTCCCAGGACACAGAGACAAGCATCAAACCTCTTGGGTTGAAAGGGGGATGCTGCCATACGTCTCCACATCTAACTTGTTTCCCGTCTTCAGACAGAATGAGTTGGAGATGTGCTGTATCAGAGTCTAGAGTCACATCCACTGTGGAGAGAAACATACACCTTATTAGAATTAGAAAATATTAGTGGAATATTAACATACGTCTGGGGAACTACATTTTACTGTATAATACATTATTCTCTGACATATGGCTATTTTTGCAACTGGTTATGACATCTAGCCTAATGTAATGGACTACAGAGTAGACTTGATTGCCAGTGTCAGATCACTTTGTGGCAGACACAGGGCTGTTCATTAAAATGACTAACTGTAGAGTAACACACACTGACCATACACACACAGGGCTGTTCATTAAAATGACTAACTGTAGAGTAACACACACTGACCATCACACACAGGGATGTTCATTAAAAGACTAACTGTAGAGTAACACACACTGACCATACACACACAGGGCTGTTCATTAAATGACTAACTGTAGAGTAACACACACTGACCATACACACACAGGGCTGTTCATTAAAATGACTAACTGTAGAGTAACACACACTGACCATACACACACAGGGCTGTTCATTAAAATGACTAACTGTAGAGTAACACACACTGACCATACACACACAGGGCTGTTCATTAAAATGACTAGCTGTAGAGTAACACACACTGACAATACACACACAGGGCTGTTCATTAAAATGACTAACTGTAGAGTAACACACACTGACAAATATTGTCTGATTGGTCTAAAATACAACAAACAATAAGTAGCTAACACTATTGAAGGGTGTTTACACCACCTTTAGGAAACCAGTCATAACATCCTTATGCTGCAATATCATTCATAACAAACTTCACAACTTCTTCGCTACCTATCATTCATAAGTAGTTTTGTTTTCAAATCCCCTTGAAACTGTTTTTTAATCCATTGTAGAAGTTGTATTTACTGTCTCAGTACCCCCCCCCCCCTGACACACTAGTCAAGCAACAAGCTGGGAGCAGCACAGCCTCAGAGCATTACCCTTGTAGTTTACAGGTTAAATGCTTTGCTTAAGACAACAATGGGAGTACTTTAGCTARATGTGCTTGATTGAGCTTGCCTGGTGCAATGAAAATAATAGAATAGTTCCAAAAGTGTAAACCCTGTCCATCTCACAGGCTCAAGCCAAGACTTCAAGTTATTATTTTAATCCAGGTCTGGATGGAACCCGAGCAATTGATAGCATTGTAACATGATAAGCAACCTTGCTTGAGACCTGAAGTCACGCCCTGAAGTCACACCCTAGCTCCACAAGCTGGTAGCCTAGGGGTTGAGAGTGGTGGGCCAGTAACTGAAAGGTCACTGGTTTGAGCTGACTAGGTGAAAAATCTGTCGATGTGCCCTTGAGCAAGGCACTTAACCCTAATTGCTCCTGTAAATTGCTCTGGATAAGAGCATCTGCTAAATTTAAGCTAATGACTACATGCTCAGCTGACTAAAATATATAGGCTTTATCTCAGGAGCCTGGCTTGCAACATTACTTTAGCTTGTTGCAGTCTGACCAAGCTTTAATCCTCCTCTCACCTTGGGTCAGGAGGCTTGATGTTGTTATAGGGCTGCTCCATTGACTTCTCACTCTTCATAGATGGACAGGTGGGAGCAGGAGACTCCACTCTCTCCTGCTTGACACTACACAACAAATAAGATAATATATAAATAAATAAACTATAGTAATTCATTTGTTTTACTTTGACCTTTATTGTAACATATTACAATGTTTTATATATTTACATGTTATTGGTTTTGGGCCGTTGTTATCGGTTATGGGTTGTTCCTCCAATTCTGTGCCTTTTGAGATGTGTAATTTAGTGGGGGGAAAAAGTTTGATTTCACCATATTTTAACATTCTGTCATAAAGAGCACATGTTCAACTTCATAAAAAACATGTTTTCCATCTCAAGAGGTTATTATTATACCTTTATTTCAACAAGGAACACTGTCCCACTCGTCGTAATGATGAGACCAAGGCGCAGCGTGCATAGAGTTCCACATCATTTTAATAAAGAGAAACTCACAAAACAAAAACAATAAAGAACAAACGAAACGCTACTGGAGTGCACAAAGGCAACTTACTGTAGACAAGATCCCACAACTAACAATGGGGAAAATGGCAACCTAAATATGATCCCCAATCAGAGACAATGATAAACAGCTGCCTCTGATTGGGAACCATATCAGGCCACCATAGAAATGTAATACACCTAGATACCCCCCTAGTCACTATCATGCCCCAACCAACACAGAGAAAAACAGCTTACTATTGTCAGGGCGTGACAAACACAGACTGAGACCAAGGTCTCTTTTACAGCTGGGCCCTGCATATACATGTTTACATATACAGTTTAGGTACAATGATTAAGAAACTACACAAGACAAACAAAACGATSACAGATAACACAAAARAATACAGCAGCAGATTATAACATTTACACAGGTTATTCTACTAACAGCACAAGAACTTGTATTACCCAAAACAGTTACAAGCAATCCAAAAATAAAAATTCTCCAATAAATGTTAAGAATGGGCAAGGGGGACGAGAGTTAAATAACCAAATKACTATAGTAAGTACCTATTCATTTCCAAATAAAGTAACAGAATTTCCATCTTAAATCAGCCATAAATCCCCTCGTGACAGGGGCAATGGAAGCGTGTTGTGTTGATCTATGGGTAATGCTCGGCCCGCTCAGTTTCCCACCACATAACACCAGCAAACGGCCAAAAAGAGTACAACCAGCACACCTGCTTTTACACTACGATTTGACTATTAGATGTTCAATGGTTCTTTAAAATATTAAATATTAAAAGAATATTAAAATGAGAGTTCAGTTCACTTAACAGGTTTAACTTAAAATGAGGGACACTTTCTTTTTAACTTAAAAGAATCATTAATCACATGAAATAAATAATAATGTTCAAATGAGTGTCAAAGCAACAGAATAGCTAGGGCTTTACAATGATGGAGAAACCTGGATACATGTTGGGGTTCATAGGGTCAAATCTTCTTGGAAGTCACAGAGGGTGCATGGCGGGACATGTCAAAATGCTGAATTCTGGCACTTTAGCAAGTCTTAATTCATATACATTTTTGTTTGATTAATTGAATTCTCAATGTAATCTATATTAAAGGGCACTTCATTGAATATAACAGGCTTTTAACATTCAATATTGGTTGCAGAATTTCTACTTAAAATATCAAAGGACGCAGAAGGCAATCATTTGTGGAACGACCCATGTCGTTGGTATTTGGAGAGTGGAACGTTATTGTGTAGTGTGTAATGTGATGTGTTGTAGTCTTTAGTGTCATTAAACTGAGCCTTGGTTAGTGTTAATCCCTCAGACAGCCTCTCTCTCTGACTCACCTCCTGCTCAGGACTCCAGGGTCTCCCTCAGACAGCCTCTCTCTCTGAGTCACCTCCTGCTCAGGACTCCAGGATCTCCCTCAGACAGCCTCTCTCTCTCTGAGTCACCTCCTGCTCAGGACTCCAGGATCTCCCTCAGACAGCCTCTTCTCTGACTCACCTCCTGCTCAGGACTCCAGGATCTCCCTCAGGCTCCATTGAGTATAACACGTCTCTCCAGGAGACAAATGTCTCACTCAGAAAGTGTCTCTCAGAAAGGCAACCATTGAACACAAAACACAAGACTGTGGAAGACACTAATCAATATGACACTGTCAGCAGAAGTCTGAACTTGTGATAGTTCCTGATACTTTTATATAAACAGAAATAAAAGTAAGAAAACATTAGAGAATAGTCTGTAGGCTACTCCAGAATACAGATGTACTTGACTAACAACCTACAGTTGATACACACTAAATCTGTATCAGAAAAACATAAAATATGATATATAGTTGGTCAGAACTACACTGGAGGTCCACTTCTTGGTTGTACAGCATGGTAGCTATTTTCATGTTTTAACATACGGACAAGAAGTTAAATAATAAGACATAAATGCAGTTTTTTCCCCCTCGAGACACTACATGTTTGGAATAAAGTTTTATCCTCTAGGCCTACCTGTTTTCTCTGACTTACTGAGCTTAGTTGGGTTCACAAATAACAACCCAATGTATCACCAATGCCAAAGATTTGTATAACTAAACCAAGATAGACCACAGCTTGTTATTTCCAATGGGAATAAATTAGTCATAGTGGGCAGAACAAGCAAGGAAGTGGGCAGAGCCAAGCACGCGCTAGTGATATCCTATTGGCGTGTTTAGTATACATCTGCATATTTCCGTTAGGAACGCCTACTCTGTGAAATGTACATCGCAATAACTCAATTCACCTTTGCACTCCTTCTAAACAGCGCAATCTTAAAAAATTTGCAACGGGTAAAGTCTACAAAACTTAGTCCACTCATAACAGATTCTAGTTTTGGGAACAGAAAACTGTAGCGATCAAAGGTTTCATCGATGAGAAAATGTACAGAATGTCAGACAAAATCCATCTCGTTCCATCTCCACCAGTGGCTTCCTCTCATCACCATATTTGGTAGTGAGTGGAAACACCAACAGGATGCTTCACATTCATACATCCAGTGATATATCTGTCTCATTGCTCTATCCGTGCCAATGCAGTAAGTAAGCAGGATTCAGGCGGCCATATTGGATTAGCAATCAACCAAGGTTTAGGGTGTCAAACTACATTCCTGGAGAGACATGTGTCTGCTGGTTTGTTATTTCCTTTGTGTCCAATTAAGACCTAGACAACCAGCTGAGGGGAGTTCCTAACTAATCAATGAATTACATTAGTTGACCAATCAGTATAAGGGAGCTGCAAAATTCCGCAGACAGCCGACCCTCGAGGACTGGAGTTTGACACGTGCTTTAGGCTAATACTCCTAGTTACACAAAGATCCCATCAAACATGTAGGATATTTACATGCAACAAATAGACAAGACATATAAAGACGGAGTGTATGTAGTTTACTTAAACATTTTAATGACATTATTAATCAGTCCAGATGAAGAAGAGAACAGTAACGTTATGAGAAAAGCCTCTACATGTGCTAGTCCTGTACAGTCAGAAAGAACATAGAAAGACCAGGGACACACTGGGAAAAGAAAGCTACTTCAGTCAACCATTTTGTTTTGACATTAGTTACCAGAAGGTGGTTACAAGTATTATGGTATTTACATAGTGCAAAGGACTGGTTGTCATGGCTCAAAACACACTGATGAGAGTTAGAAACCTGCACACAGCCAGCGTACATTTTAGTACGAGACACACCGTCGTTATCACCTATATCAGGAAGGCTCAATTCAGCTCATTCAGAAAACCGTCGTAGAAAACATGGTCCGTTTTCAATTGACAGATACATTTTTTTCCTCAATTACATTTTTGTCAGTTGAATTTCAATTCACTTCCTGAATTGAAAATGGATTGACCCAACTCCTGACTGTCTATTTATTACACAACTCCCTCTCTCATCCCTCCTTCCTTCATATTGCATATGACCCAGCATGCCACTCCTATACATGGCATCCTCCTCCATATAATAATACATAACTTGATTTCTATATCATTTACCATCAAATTACATGATCAACTTATTCATATTTTTCTATCAAATGTCTTTAAGAAAAAGGTGATTGGGGTGTTTAATACACGTAGTTCAAACATTATATTACTTGGTTATAACTGGTGAGGTGGATAATTACTTCATGAATATTCGAGGCTCCTGTGGTGGCTCCCCCTTTGACCCCTGTGTTACTAGTGAGTCACATGTCCGGGTCAAGTTGGACTACCTGTCAGTTTCAAACCCAAATAGTCTCTGATAATAGCTATGTACATACATTTACCTGTCCCCCCAACAACACACACGCTACCACCGGTCAAATGACTGGGACCTAAACCAAGTTAAATCAGAGGGCTATAGTAAAACACAGAAAGTCAGCTAGCAACAACAACAACAAACAATCCACTCAGAAAACAACCCCAAACAGATTAACACAATATTATCATCAATATTACAGTTAAAGAGTCTCAGAAACAGCTATACAGGTTAAAGAGTCCAGAAACAGCTATACAGTTAAAGTCTCAGAACAGCTATACAGGTTAAAGAGTCTCAGAAACAGCTATACAGGTTAAAGAGTCTCAGAAACAGCTATACAGGTTAAAGAGTCTCAGAAACAGCTATACAGGTAAAGAGTCTCAGAAAACAGCTATACAGGTTAAAGAGTCTCAGAAACAGCTATACAGGTTAAAGAGTCTCAGAAACAGCTATACAGGTTAAAGAGTCTCAGAACAGACTATTACAGGTTAAAGAGTCTCAGAAACAGCTATACAGGTTAAAGAGTCTCAGAAACAGCTATACAGGTTAAGAGTCTCAGAAACGCTATACAGGTTAAAGAAGTCTCAGAAACAGCTATACAGTTAAAGAGTTCAGAAACAGCTATACAGTTAAAGAGTCTCAGAACCGCTATACAGGTTAAAGAGTCTCAGAAACAGCTATACAGGTTAAAGAGTCTCAGAAACAGCTATACAGGTTAAAGAGTCTCAGAAACAGCTATACAGGTTATGTACATCAGACATTTGTTCTGGTTTCAGATACTGTTAGTATATGTCATGTGACATGTCATATCATTCATGTTTTCAAGGGACACGCCATTACTTTTTAACACGCCATTACTTTTTAACACGCCATTTTCACATTAGTAGACATTGGTTTGGTCCTGGAGATATTGACTATGAGGTTAAAAAGTGGTGAGATGTCCCTTTAAATCACACCCACTGAAAATACTACATGATTACTGTGATGGTTGACCAATGTCAGAAACACATCATGTAGGTTTACAAATTCCAGCAACTTTCCCGAAATTCCAAGGTTGGAGGATTATGTATTTTCTGCTTATTCCCAACAGATTCTGTGAACCTTCCAACCGGGATTCCTGGAAAAGCTGGGAATTTTGTAACCCTAACAAGGTTTAGATTGGTTTTGGGAGACAGCCTGTGTATCCAATCAGGGTCATGCTGCAGATAGAACCACCATGAATAGAGCTGACGTGATTCCTCTACATGTCAGAGAGGCATGGCTGTTCTACACAATCATATTTTCTATCTGAACAACGCAGCCCAGGTGATGGGCGTAAACTAACCTCAGGTTGCAGGTAGTCCTAAAGCCAATAGGAAACAAATACACAAGCAACCAACCAATAAGTATCCTACGCAAGCTCCTCCCTCCCAGAGTATGTTATGACGACCCAGTGGGGGAACAAACAACGCAGAACAGAATGAAGTTGTAATGTTTTGAGATAAAGCTGTAGCGACCCAGTGGGGGAACAAACAACACAGACAGGTCAGAACAGAATGAAGTTGTAATGTATTGAGATAAAGCTGTAGCGACCCAGTGGGGGAACATATGAGGAGGCAGATGAAGGTAATAAACATGGGAACGATGTAACATAAGTCTTTTGATGATGGGACGGACACACACACGTCCAGCTGTAAACTCTCAGAGCAACCTTCTGCTTGGACTGAACCACCGGACCTTCACACCTATGAATAACCCCAGGGATACAGAGGGAGGGTGGCGCTTTCTGAAAGGAGGGAGAGTTTTCTGCTTCATTAGTCTTTAATAGTCAGCAGTCACTCATGACTCGTTTCTATCATCTGCAATGGCTCTGCGTCATAACAGAACAGAAGAGGGGCAGCTTCTCCACAGCTCTTCCTATCCCGGGGAAACCTGGAAGTGGTGGGAAGGGAACGAAGGGCTTCCCTTAGCCCTGACCAGACCAGTCAAGCCCATTCGATGTCAGACGCCGAACGCAGTGATGCAGACCGACCAGAACCAGTTTTAGGTGAGGCAGTTGTTTCAGGTCCAATCAGTGAGAGGAGGATGAGAGTCACAAAAGGAGTCTATCCATCAGAAGAGACAGGAGAGATACGGCTGTCTGTAAGTTTGAAGGTTGGTCTGTGGTGTGTGCGTGTGCGTGTGTGCGTGTGTTGTTTGTGTGTGTGTGTGTGTGTGTGTGGTCTTGATTCCTGAGATAATGTCTGAAGTCCAAGTTACGAGACAAGAGAGGAGAGTTGCCTGGTTAAACGTGAGAAAAGAGAGAGGGGCAGGGGGGGTTGAAGAGTGTGCGATAGAGGAGAAAGAATGACACAGGTTAGGGGAACAGGTGAGAGGGGGGGAGCGCGGAAAGACAAGTGATGGAGGTGTAACACAGAGTAGCGAACCTTACGAGAAACCAAAAAAAGAGAGAGAGAGAGAGAGAGGGAAAGGGGATGAATGAGTCAATCAAGCCAGTAATGATTATTGGCCTCATCTTCTCCGTCCTCTCCAGCCAGTCTCTGTGACAGTCATGCAGAAATCCAACTCCTCTTCTCCTCACTCTGCACTCCTCCTTCCCTCCTCTTCCTCCCTCCTCCTTTCTCTGTGGCTGTCCTGGCTCTTCACCAGCTGAAGGTTCTCCAGTGTCTTAGACACCCAGCACTCAACTACGGCTGATGACCAGCAGGGCACTCCACAGAGATGGGTCTGGGTGTATCTTCCTCCTCCATCCGCCCCTCTTCCTCTGCCTCCTCCAAGCATACGGGACCCGGGTGGAGGTTGGTGGAAGGTGAGGAAGAGTTGAGGAGGTCCCTGCCAGCTCCATCCCAATCTGCCTGTCTCCGTGCTCTGCTGGGAGGCGCAGCTCCAAGCGGTCTCTGCCCGGCCCTCCTCTCTCTCCCCCGGGCCTGAGCTGGAGCAGGGACGCCTTGTCTGAGCTGGAGGGTAGTGGGAGTAAGGGGCCCTGCGTTGGTGGTGGTGGAGGGGGGCTGGTTGTCTTCCTGCAACCCAGAGGAAGCATGCAGGATGGCTGGGTTTTTAGCTCCACAGGCTCCCCGCCATCTGACGCCCTCCCACCATACTCCTCCAGTTGGTCCCTTCTGGAGGAAGACATTTTCAGATATATTCACCATGTAAAGAGAGACCTCTATGATCTCAGAGATGGGTCAGAGTCAGGGTTAAAAAGTGGGATCAGGGTCATCTTTACCGTAATCCCTTCTCGTTGACTCAGAGATGGGTCAGAGATGACGGAGCAAGAAGGAGAATGGCGGAGGCAGCGGAGGGGTTCCTGGAGGGCCCCTGTGGTGGGGTGACCTCTTGACGTTCTTCAGCGCCTCCTTAGCCTGCTCCTGCTCCGCGCTGACACCCCATGTCCTTGTAAGGACTTACGAGCATCCTCCGTCAGAGACACTAACCGGTTAAACAGACCCTAGAGGAGGGTGGGGAGAGGGAGGGGGTTGGAGGACGGCGGCGAGGAGAAAGAGAAAGACAGAGCTTATACAACACTTCCATTTGCTTTTTTCTGTAAAAACCCCCCAACTTACAGTATGTAACAGGTGTTATAAGACAGGTTGTGTTTCAAATTCTTACCTGCTGCTCCAGAACGAAGTTGAAGACCGCGCACGGACACACTGACCTGTCGGCACCAAGTTGTTGACACAGCGTCCGAGAAGCCTTCCTACCTCAGAGCAAGACACCAAACGGGAATTCCTGTTCTCTTGGCCATGAGCTATGCAACGTTGTACAGAGCCTCATACTAGACCGAACCCTGCACATAGACAACACACAATCACATAGTTATGCTTACAGATTTGATGGCAGCCCTTTGCTGAGCATATTAATATGCTGCCCTCTGGTGGACACTTAAATGGCGATTGGGAATGAAAATATTTAAAATATTCATAAACTTAGCAATGCATTTGGAACCCCACACCCCAAGACTCAGGGTGCTGTTCAGTTAGGAACACTAGCTCAAATGCTTAGCAAACCGCAAAAAACAAAAACCCCCGGTGTTATTATTGGAGCCTGGTTGAGTAGTACACTCTGGGGTTCACTCCTTTTCAACAAAACATATCCCAGGAATTAATGACAGAATGCCCCTGACCTTTGGCCTGGATCCCTTCTACAGTTTGGGTGAGATGAGGACACACTTGATCTTGTGGAGCTTCATGTGTTTTGGTGACCTCTCTAAGGCCAATGACCAGTCTGCGCTCTCCTTGGTCTTGGCTTGCTTGGGGTCTTCTGATAAACCCTCATCCCTGGAACCGGACTAGTTCCTGGCCGCCGCATCGTCACACTCTCAATCTATCTCCTTATCAAGCCCATCCTGATTAACCAGTACCTGGAGACAGAGAGAAACACACAACTAATATATAAACAATTCATCTACTCTTCCTTATTCACCACTGATTACAGTACCACCTGGAGACAGAGAGAAACAACAACACTAATATTA
>NW_019949009.1:20334-24687 GCF_002910315.2 Salvelinus sp. IW2-2015
AAACCCCTAGCAAACGCTAAACCACCTGATTCAGAGTTAGGTTACTACCATCGTCACAACACCCTAGCAAACCTAAACACCTGATTCAGAGTTAGGTTACTACCATCGTCCACTACACCCTAGCAACACTAAACCATCTGATTCAGAGTTAGGTTACTACCATCGTCCACTATGCCCTAAGCAAACCTAAACCACCTGATTCAGAGTTAGGTTTACTACATCGTCCACTACACCCTAGCAAACCTAAACCATCTGATTCAGAGTTAGGTTACTACCATCGTCCACTACACCCTAGCAAACCTAAACCACCTGATTCAGAGTTAGGTTACTACCATCGTCCACTATGCCCTAGCAAACCTAAACCACCTGATTCAGAGTTAGGTTACTACCATCGTCCACTATGCCCTAGCAAACCTAAACCACCTGATTCAGAGTTAGGTTACTACCATCGTCCACACACCCTAGCAAACCTAAACCACCTGATTCAGAGTTAGGTTACTACACATCGTCACAACACCCTAGCAAACTAAACCACCTGATTCAGAGTTAGGTAACTACCATCGTCCACACACCCTAGCAAACCTAAACCACCTGATTCAGAGTTAGGTTACTACCATCGTCACAACACCCTAGCAACCTAAACCACCTGATTCAGAGTTAGGTTACTACCATCGTCCACTACACCCTAGCAAACCCTAAACACGCTGATTCAGAGTTAGGTTACTACCATCGTCCACTACGCCTAGCAAACCTAAACCACCTGAATTCAGAGTTAGTTACTACCATCGTCCACTACACCCTAGCAAACCTAAACCACCGATTCAGAGTTAGGTTACTACCATCGTCCACAACGCCCTAGCAAACCTAAACCATCTGATTAGAGTTAGGTTATACCATCGTCCACAACGCCCTAGCAAACCTAACCACCTGATTCAGAGTTAGGTTACTACCATCGTCCACAAAACCCTAGCAAACCTAAACCATCTGATTCAGAGTTAGGTTACTACCATCGTCCACTACACCCTAGCAAACTACAACCACCTGATTCAGAGTTAGGTTATCTACATTCGTCACTACGCACCTAGCAAACCTAAACCACCTGATTCAGAGTTAGGTTACTACCATCGTCCACTATGCCCTAGCAAACCTAAACATACTTGATTGGTAATAGTGGGTCACATGTTGCCACTCGTGCAGGGTTGGATTACTGTGACCAAAACAGTCGCATTCGAGACACTATGATTGGCGTGCCGACACCACTATTTTAACATTGGTCAGCAATGGTGCCAGCTGAAAAACATATGTAACATGGTCAAGTTAGATTTTAGTTCACCTATTTTTTTCATTTTTTAATCATCATGATTTATTCAAACAATATGTGTGCAGTTGACCTTAAATATTACGCAACTTTCTGAAAGGCAAAAAAGCGAGGGGGACTGCCCCTGTCTGTGTGTGTCAAACATGCAGGCTTTGGAAACCTTGAGGACTCAGTCCATCATCCCCGTCAGTGGCCCACTTCGGCCAGGAGGCATGAGGACTGCCAGATCTGGCCAGGGCAATAAATTGCAATGTCCGTACTGTGAGACGCCTAAAGACAGCGCTACAGGGAGACAGGACGGACAGCTGATCATCCTCGCAGTGGCAGACCACGTGTAACAACACCTGCACAGGATTCGGTACATCCAAACATCACACCTGCGGGACAGGTACAGGATGGCAAACAACAACTGCCTGAGTTACACCAGGAAGCACAATCCCTCCATCAGTGCCTCAGACTGTCACAATAGGCTGAGAGAGGCTGGGTGAGGGCTTGTAGGCCTATTGTAAGGCAGGTCCTCATCAGACATCACCGGCCACAACGTCGCCTATGGGCACAAACCCACCGTCGCTGGACCAGACAGGACTGGCAAATAGTGCTCTTCACTGACGAGTCACGTTTTGTCTCACCAGGGGTGATGGTCGGTTTGCGTTTTTATCATCGAAAGAATGAGCGTTACACCGAGGCCTGTACTCTGGGAGCGGGATCAATTTGGAGGTGGAAAGTGCATCATGGTCTGGGGCGGTTTTTCATCACAGCATCATCGGCCCTCTCTTTTGGAGTCCCTCTCTCTGTGCGAGTCTCTCTCTTCACCATTCCACACTCTCTCTCTTCTCTCTCCCTCCCATCTCTCTCTACTCTCCCTCCTCTCTGCTCTCTCTCTTTCACCTCCATCTCCGTCTCTCTCTCTTTACCCCATCTCCGTCTCTCTCCTCTGTCTCTCTCTCTCTCCCTCCATCTCGTCTCTCTCTCTCCTCCATCTGTCCTTCTCCTCCTCTCCGTCTCTCCTCTCCCTCCCTCCATCTCTCATGTCTCTCTCTCTCCCTCCGTCTCTCTCTCCCTCCATCTCCATCTTCCTCTCATCCATCCATCTCCGTCTCTCTTTCTCCATCTCCGTCTCTCTCCTCCGTCTCTCTCTCTCTCCCTCCATCTCAAGTCTCTCTCTCTCCCTCCATCTCCGTCTCTCTCTCTCTTCTCTCCATCTCGTCTCTCTCTCTCCATCTCAGTCTCTTCTCTCTCTTCCCTCCATCTCCATTTTCTCTCTCCTCTACCTCCATCTCCTCTCTCTCTCCTCCATCTCCTTCTCTCTCTCTCTCCTCTTCTCGTCTCTCTCTCTCCATCCTCCGCTCCCTCTCCTCTTCGTCTCTCCTCTCATCTTGTCCCTCCATCTCCGTCTCTCTCTCTCTCTCCTCCATCTCCGTCCTCTCTCTCTCTCTGTGAAGTTTGGAAGTCTGTGGTGCAAATCCTGTTACAGTATACCACATTCCTCCTCTGTCTCCCTCAATCTCCCTCTTCTCTCTCTTTTCTCTCTCTGTCTCCCTTCCCTTTGAATTCAATTCAATTCAATTTACAGGCTTTATTGACATGAGAAACATATATTTACATTGCCAAAGCAAGTGAAATAGATCTCTCTCTCTCCCTTTTCTCTCTTACTCTTCCTTTCTCTCTCTCTCTCTCTCTCCTTTCTCTCTCTCTCTCTTCTCTCTCCTTTCTCTCCTCTCTCTCTCTCCCTTCTCTCCCTCTCTTTCTCTCTCCTCTTCTCTCTCCTTCTCTCCCTCTCTCTCTCTCCCTTTCTCCGCCTCTCTCTCCCTTTCTCTCTCTCTCCCTTTCCCTCTCTCGTTCTACTTTTCCTCCTCTTCCTCTTCTTCCTCTTTCTCGTTCTACAGGTGATCTGAGCATCTCCCGTGTCTTACATTCCTTGATGTCTATGTTTCACCATAAAACAACAACCACGTCTCCTCTTGTGCCACCCTTTCTCCATCAATTTATTTCAACATAAGGTCTTTATTGACATGGGAAACATATGTTAACATTGGCAAGTGAAATTGATACTGAACAAAAGTGAAGTTAATTAACAATAAAAAATGAACAGTAGACATTACACTCACAGAAGTTCCAAAAGAATAAATTCATTTCAAATGTCATATTATGTCTATATACAGTGTTGTAACGATGTGCAAATAGTTAAATTACAAAAAGGAAAATAAATAAGCATAAATATGGGTTGTATTTACAACGGTGTTTGTTCTTCACTGGTTGCCCTTTTCTTGTGGCAACAGGTCACAAATCTTGCTGACGAAATGTAGGAGTCTCCTCTTAATGATAATGCAGAGGATTTTAAAATTGTTCTCTATCTTGACGCATATCCCACGGTAGTTATTGGGGTCAAATTTGTCTCCACTTTTTGTGGATTGGGGTGATCAGTCCTTGGTTCCAACTATTGGGGAAGATGCCAGAGCTGAGGATGATGTAAAAGAGTTTAAGTATTTAAGCCAATTGGAATTAGTGGTCTGTATATTTTATCATTTCATTGAGGATACCATCAACCCCACAGGCCTTTTTGGGTTGGAGGATTTGTACTTTGTCCTGTAGTTCATTCAATGTAATTGGAGAATCCAGTGGGTTCTGGTAGTCTTTAATAGTTGATTATAAGATTTGTATTTGATCATGTATTTGCTGTTTGTTCTTTGTTATAGAGTCAAAAAGATTGGAGAAGTGGTTTATCCACACCTCCATTTTGAATAGATAATTATTCGTGTTGTTGTTTATTTAGAGTTTTCCAATTTTCCCAGAAATGGTTAGATTCTATGGATTCTTCAATTGCATTGAGCTGATTTCTGACGTTCCTTCTTTTTCCGTAGTGTATTTCTGTATTGCTTTAGTGATTCACCATAGTGAAGGCGTAGGCTCAGGTTTTCTGGGTCTCTCTCACCATCCCACTCTCTCTCTTTTTTTAACTCTCTCTCTCTCTTGGTCTCTCTCTTTCTCTCTCTCTCTTGGTCTCTCTCTCTCTTGGTCTCTCTCTCTCTCTCTCT
>NW_019949009.1:29146-31861 GCF_002910315.2 Salvelinus sp. IW2-2015
TGGTTTCTACCTCTCTCTCGCTCTCTCTCTCTCTCTCTCTCTTCTCTTCTCTCTCTCTCTCTCTCTCTCTCTCTCTCTCTCTCTCTCTCTCTCTCTCTCTCTCTCTCTCTCTCTCTCTCGCTATTGGTCTCTCTCTCTCTCTCTCTCTCTCTCTCGCTCCGTCTCTGTCTCTCTCTGTGTTCCTCTCTTTTTGCTCAGGCGTTTTTCCATGCTGTGGTCACTGGAAAACAGTGCAGCCAATCCATCAAGACCAAGCAGAATACATTGGGTCTGGCTACTGTGTTAGAGAGACCGAGAGATTATTTTAATGTAGTTAGCTCCATTTTCTTTCATTTTAAAATTTTAGGTACACACTTACCAATATTGGATAGAAAACACTCTGATGTTTCTAAAACTGTTTGAATGATGTCTGTGAGTATAACAGAACTCATATGGCAGGCAAAAACCTGAGAAAAAATCCAAACAGGAAATGAGATTTCTGAAGTTGGTCGATTTTCAACTCATCGTCTATTGAAATCCCAGTGGGATATGGATCTGTTTGCACTTCCTACGGCTTCCACTAGATGTCAACAGTCTGTAGAACGTTGAATGAAGCTTCTACTGTGATGTGGGGCCGGATGGGAGCTGTTTTGTCAGTGGTCTGGCAGAGAGCCAGGTCCTGGTCATGTGCATTCCAAATGATATCGACTTGTGTTCCATTACTTCTATAGACACAAAGGAATTCTCCGGTTGGAACATTATTGAATATTTATGATAACAACATCCTGAAGATTAATTCTATACTTAGTTTGACAAGTTTATTCGACCTGTAATATAACTTTTTTGAAGTTTTCGTCCGACGTTCGCCTGGACCTGCACGAGCGTTTGGATATGTGTATTAAACGTGCTAACAAAAGTAGCTACTTAGACATAAATAATGGACATTATCGAACAAAACAACTATTTATTGTGGAACTAGGATTCCTGGGAGTGCATTCTGATGAAGATCATCAAAGGTAAGTATAAGCCTGTATCATCTGGTATCATCCTGTATATACCTGTAGCATCCTGTATCAATTGTATAATCCTTTATCATCCTGTATTAATTGCATCATCCTTTATCTCGCCAATGTCCAGTCTCTTGACAACAAGGTAGACGAAATGCGAGCAAGGGTTGCGTTCCAGAGAGACATCAGAGATTGTAACATTCTCTGTTTCACAGAAACATGGCGTTATCAGAGTCGGTTTCTTCACGCATCGCGCCGACAGAAACAACCATCTCTCTAGTAAGAAGAAGGGCGTTTGCTCTATGATTAACGAGTCGTGGTGTGATCGTAACAACATACAGGCTGTCGGTGGCACTGTATTGTCCTCAAAGCGAGCAAAGAAGTTGTTTAGTTTGTCTGGGAGCAAGACATCGTGGTCTGCGACAGGGCTGGTTTTCTTTTTGTAGTCTGTGATTGACTGTAGACCCTTGCAACCTTCCTCTCGTGTCTGAGCCATTGAATTACCACTCTACTTTGTCTCTATACATTCGCTTAGCATGTTTGATTGCCTTGCAGAGGGAATAGCTACACTGTTTGTATTCGGTCATGTTTCCGGTCGCCTTGCCACGATTAAATGTAGTGGTTCGCGCTTTCAGTTTTGAGCGAATGCTGCCATCAACCCACGGTTTCTGGTTGGGGAATGTTTTAATAGTCGCCGTGGGTACAAAATCACCGATGCACTTGCTAATAAACTCGCTCACCGAATCAGCGTATACATTAATGTTGTTGTTCGACGCTATCCGAAACATATCCCAGTCCACGTGATCGAAGCAATCTTGAAGCGTGGAAACCAGCGTTGAACAGACCTGACCTGAGCACGGGCGTTTCCTGTTTTAGTTTCCGTCTATAGGCTGGGAGCAACAAAATGGAGTCGTGGTCAGCTTTTCCGAAAGGAGGGCGGGGGAGGGCCTTATATGCGACGCGGAAGTTAGAGTAGCAGTGATCCAGAATTTTGCCAGCCCGGGTCATGCATTCGATATGCTGATAAAATTTAGGGAGCCTTGTTTTCAGATTAGCCTTGTTAAAATCCCCAGCTACAATAAATGCAGCCTCAGGATATGTGGTTTCCAGTTTACATAGAGTCCAATGAAGTTCTTTCAGGGCTGTCGAGGTGTCTGCTTGGGGGGGACGACTGTGATTATAATCGAAGAGAATTCTCTTGGTAGATAATGCGGTAGGCATTTAATTGTAAGGAGTATGTTGTTCCTAAAACCCCAAACAGCAAGCAATGCAGGGGTGTAGAAGCACGGTGGCTAGGAAAAACTCCCTAGAAAGGCCAAAACCTAGGAAGAAACCTAGAGAGGAACCAGGCTATGAGGTGGGCAGTTCCTCTTCTGGCTGTGCCGGAGATAATAAACAGAACATGCCAAGATGTTCCAAATGTTTCAAAATGACCAACATGGTCAAATAATAATTAAATCCACAGAAGTTTGTCGAGGGTGCAGCCAAGTCCAGGCCTTCAGAGGAAATGGCAGTGGCTTTTCAGTAGCCGATCATTGAGAGATTTCACCGCTCCTGCGGCTCAGAGGAGGTTGAAACAGCAGTCAGTATATATATGGCATATTAAATAGTAATATTTCAATGTAATGTGTTTAAAATAGTATATTTCATGTGATCATGTGTTTTAAAGTACACTAAAACAACTTAACAAAGCAAGACACACTTCACCCTAGTTAATGGAATGGATGGA
>NW_019949010.1:0-1008 GCF_002910315.2 Salvelinus sp. IW2-2015
CACTCTCAAATTCATAGACAGAGCTATGCAAGGATCTTATACACATCTAGATGTGTATAAGAGACAGCTCCAACAAGGGTGTAGGGAGCCAGTCTGTTTTGATTTCAGTTTAGGTGTTATGAAGAAACGTATAACATTCTCTCCAACAAGGGTGTAGGGAGCCAGTTTGTTTTGATTTCAGTTTAGGTGTTGAAACGTGTAACATTCTTCCAACAGAATTCTCTCCATGACCTTGAGTTGGTGGAGCTTTGTTGAGTCTCTAATATGTTCAACCATGTTTCATCAGTTATTTCAATGTTAAGTTCCTCCTCCCATTTCTGTTTAATATAGTTTGTAGAATGTTTCTTTGACGATAGAATACCCAAGTAAAGATTTGAAATAGTTTTTTTGTTACTCCCCAAGTTGTATGCGTTAGTGAATACTTGGATACATTTTGAGGATCAATCACTTTTATATCCATTAAAAAAATAGTGTTGTACTTATATGTATCTGTAAAATAGATTTTGATCAATTTTGTTTATCTAAGCCATGTTTTTTTACTTAGGTCCTGGAAATTCTCCAGGATCTCATTCCTTATAATTGTACAAAATCATGTGATGCCTTTCTGTGTCCATTGTTTAAATCTGCTGTCCTGAGTTGCAGGGATGAAGCTGGGGTCGTATGTGGGCCAACTCAGCAGTTTGATCTCTGTCTAAATTAATTTGCTTAACAACCCTAAACCATGTCTTAAGCGAGAAATGAATCCACTGATTTTGTCTATTGTATATTTCTGTTACCATGCCCTTATTAACCTAAACGGACTGTATGGGTATCTCTGTCAAAGTAGTCTCAATGTCTTTCCATTTGGATTCGTATTCTGAATTGCACCAACAAACCAGAGGTCTCAATTGGGCTGACACAAAATAATCTTTTAGGTTTGGTAAGGCCATACAATTACCAACAAATAGTGGGGGTAATGTTGTATATCTAATTCTTGGTATCTTACTGTTCCAGATAAACCTTGATATC
>NW_019949010.1:3027-9919 GCF_002910315.2 Salvelinus sp. IW2-2015
CAACTCCCATATCACCTGCACCCTCCTGCATATACTTCGAGCATAATCAAACACGACCGCTGTTATTTCATATCACTTGCTAGCCCTAGATATAATCCATATCAATACACCCTAGTTAGGTATATCCATATCATGCAGCCCTAGTATATCCATATCATGCAGCCCTGGTATATCCATATCAGACAGCCCTAGTATATCCATATCATGCAGCCCTGGTATATCCATATCATTATCCTAGATACTGAAAAAGAGTTGTAAAGTTTGTGTCTCTATGCCCCAGATTCAGAGAGCGTATTTTGAATGGTCAAAGTTTGAGGGTTTTGTACACATCCCATCTCCTGCTGTTGTGCCCTTGAGCAAGCCCTCAAATCTGATCCAGGGGGTACACTCTGGCTGATAAATCTGTAAAGAAAATGTGATTTAAAGTTATCTTTTCTTGTCATATCTTATTTTCAGCCGCAACGCCGTCATCGCCGTGCGCAACAATCGCCTCTGCTTCATGACCCGTGTGGGCGACCTCCGCAAGTCCATGATCATTGGCGCTGCCGTCCGCCTCCAGGTGGTACGCAAGACRACCACCCCCGAAGGCGAGGTCATCCCTATCCACCAGATCGACGTGCAGACTGAGAGCGCCGCMGCGAGTAACTCCATCTTCCTCTTGGCGCCACTCATTATCTGCCATACCATCAATAAGGATAGTCCGCTGTACGACCTGTCGGCCATGGAGCTGCAGTGCAGCGACCTGGAGGTGATTGTGATCTTGGAGGGCGTGGTGGAGACCACGGGCATCACCACCCAGGCCCGGACCTCCTACGTCACCGAGGAGATCCAGTGGGGTCACCGCTTCGTGCCCATCGTGACCGAGGAGGACGGGGTGTACTCGGTGGACTACTCCAAGTTCGGGAACACGGTCAAGGTGGCAACGCCGAGGTGTTCGGCCCGCGAGCTGGACGAGAAGCCCTCCATACTCATCCAGACGCTGCAGAAGAGCGAGCTGAGCCACCAGAACTCACTGAGGAAGAGGAACTCAATGAGYCGGAACAACTCCATGAGGAACGGCGGCGGGAGCTCCGGCACCATGCGGAGGAACAACTCGGCCCTCACCGTGCCCAAAGTGCAGTTCCTCACCCCTGAGGCGGTGGGCCAGAACATGGCCGTCACATGACACGAGGCCTGGCTCCCATTGGCTGTCCTGCTCTTCKTGGGTGGGACCTCCCATGTTTATCCTTTGGCTCAGTTAGAGCTGACTCTTGTCCTGTTCCCCACACTKTGCCACATATACAGTAGTCAATGCTATACCTGACACACACAATGCCCTGTTATAATTATTGTTGTGAGGATGGATTTAACCTGTTTTAGTTACTGATTAGTGTCTCATTTTCAGTCTGGTTCTTTCCAAGTGCCTTTGCCTTTGTCTGGTTCTAAGCTGTAATAGGCATCCACAAGTTGTACTTTATGATGTAAATGCCTTTACACATGTAATAACTCTTTATATTGCTTTGTACTGAATTCTGTACMCATCACTAAATCCATGTGATTATTTAATTTGCTCTTTAATGTTACCGTGACCAAAGAACATATTATTACAGATGATAATGACCAACTCTTGCCTAATAGTAGAAGTATGTTTTGATATCAGCTGCAACATGTATTGCACACCAACCGTGTTCCTCATTCTTATCAAAACTTTTAATAAAGCATTTGCGTCGGTACTGTATGAACATTGTACTGTTTCTGGAAACTGTCACAGTAAATAGATCCCCTATAAAACTGATTGTTTTGGGTTCGATTGGAACATTTTCCCCTCAAATGCATCTAAATTTGACAAATGTGTATTCACTGTGATGATTCAATACATTTAGAAAATCAAAGTGTGGGAAATCTGTATACATTTATTCTGTTCACAAGCAATTGGTCTCTTGATGAAATATATTTTTTTAAATTGACAATCAAGTTAATCAAAGAATAATCTGGATCACAGGTTATAAAAAAAAAAAGATACGTGTAGCTGTTTTTGGTTGTGTCATCGCATTATCAATCGAGCGGTCGTGGCTACACACAGCCTAAAGTCATAACCCCGCCTTTCTACAATTCGCTTCTTAAATGCTGATCTTATAACTTAACTTAATTACCTTATGCCTGCTTAAATTATGTTCATTAAATTAAGCTCATTTTTGCTTTAAGAATTTTTACGATATAGCCAATTTTGACTGTGGTAACTAGTGGAAACACAATCGGTCGAGCACGTGCGACAAAGTTCTGACTTGTTGCTGACAGGTTTAGAAACTGATGTACAGTACTCTATGCTTGTTGTAGGTGGAGACAAAGATGGGTGACAGAATAATTAGGGATTGGATATCTCGCTTTCTTTACTGTCTACGGGGGACATTCTACAACAATACTTGACTTTGCAGAGTTTGGAATGATGCGTTAGCGTATAAAAATAAAACCTGCAATATATCATAATTGAAAACGTGAATTGAGAAGCCCCCCGCATTCCAGGTGCGTATTTCGCAAAAAAAATAAAAAATATCAAAAATGCTTTATTCAGTTTCGTAACATCAGCTAGCTAGTGTTAGCAGCCAGACAGCGACTAGCAGAGTGCGCGCCAAAATGAAGTAGGCCGAAGCCTAGAGAAAATCGTTGGCCTGTCCTAAACTTGCCTGAACCCGACATTGAATTCTGCGGTCGGGCAGAAATGTGAGATGCAGAGGAAACTTTCCGGATTCAAACGCTACTTTCTGTTTCCAGGCAAGCCCTAAGGAAATATAGTCTACACCTGAGGGCTGCAAGAATAATGTGTAATGTTTCATCGGAATTACTTTATTTAAAGATGCACTGTACACTGAACAAAAATATAAATGCAACAATATCAAAGATTTTACTGAGTTACAGTTCATCTAAGGAAATCAGTCAATTAAAATAAATTCATTCGGCCGAATCTATGGATTTCATATGAATGGGAATACAATATGCATCTGTTGGTCACAGATACCTTACCAAAAAAAATGATGTGATCAGTCAGTATCTGGTGTGACCACTATTTGCTCATGCAGCGCACAAACATCTCCTTTGCATAGAGTTGATCAGGCTGTTGATTGTGCCTGTGGGATGTTGTCCCGCGTTGTGAAGTTGCTTGATATTGCTGGAACTGTAATCGATGTGTGCGCTGTTTGTACACATCGACCAGAGCATCCCAAACATGCTCAATGTGTGACATGTCTGAGTATGCAGGCCATGGAAGAACTGGGACATTTTCAGCTTCCAGAATTGTGTACAGATCCATGCGACATGGGGCCGTGCATTATCATAATGAAACATGAGGTGATGCGGCGGATAAATAGGAAGACAATGTGCCTCAGGACCTCATCACGGTATCTCTGTGCATTTAAATTACCATCAATAAAATGCAGTTTCTCGACCGTGTAAATTGCCTGGTCTTTCAGATGTAAGTTGTAATGGCAGCTGTTATCTCCTTCCATCTTCGTGATTCTTTGCCATATGGTGTGCCGCCGACAAAAGCCTCTTGCAACGTCTGAGTCGGGTTTGTTTTGAGCACTAGACTGTACTTTTTTGGGTCCTATCCGTAGACTCTCTCCGTACTGTTTCACATGATTCTTGTGTAGGTGGTACCACGTCCATGTGACCGAAGTAGCCCCTCTTTTAGGTACGAGCTCCGTGTCACGTTCATTCTCCTCCATGTTTGTTTGTGTTGCAAATTTCGCAAAGCGTTGTCCAATTGACAAATATTGCGTAAAGAGTGTGATTTGCGACGCAACGAAATAAACAGCATAATATGAAACGATAGACGTTTTTCTATCGTCACACAATATATATCGTCATATCGCCCAGCCCTACTTGCAACTACAGTTGAAGTGTTTCTATTTACCTTTTTAGATTTATACATTAATATTTTATATTTTGTTACATGTTTAATTGAACATTTGCACAAAATTCTAAATAAAAGGAGAAATAATCAAATATGAGTAAGTACCAAAATTGTATAAGAAATAAGCCTTTACAGTGGTCATTTATAATAAACTATTTATTCCTTGAAATTACAGAAAATGTGCTATATCATGATATGTATCGTTATCGGATATGAAATGACCTATATCGGGATATGAGATTTTGGCCATATCGCCCAGCCTAGTCTGGTTTGTGAGGTCGGTTGGATGTACTGCCAAATTCTCTAAAATGACGTTGGAGGCGGCTTATGGTAGAGAAATTACATTAAGTTCTATGCAACAGATCTGGTGGACATTCCTGCAGTCGGCATGCCAATTGAATTGCATGCTTGTGTTGTGTGACAAAACTGCACATTTTAGAGTGGCCTTTTATTGTCCCCAGCACAAGGTATGCCTGTGTAAAGATCATGCTGTTTAATCAGCTTCTTGATATGCAACACCGGTCAGGTGATGACTTGGCAAAGGAGAAATGCTCACTAACTTGTAAACAAATTTGTGCACAACATATTTGAGAAATATGCTTTTTGTGCGTATGAAAAAAATTGGATCCTTTATTTCACACATGAAACAGGGGCCAACACTTTACATTTGCGTTCAATATTTTGTTCAGTATAAAATTGCTCTGCCATTTCCTGGTTGCCAAAATTCTAATAGTTTTTCCTAATTTCAGTTTATGTGACAAAACAAGCAAGTATAGTGTAAAATCATTTTACCATCTAAACCGCGTGAAATATATTTCCATAACCCTAAATATTGTATTTTTGTTTGAAGCTGCTGTACAAAACAAAGTGAAAGACACCAAATGAAATGTAGGCACGGGTAGCATAGAAATAGCACACATAGAACAGATCTACCGCTTCTTAGACTTGCTTTCAATGATATATCTATAACTCACATTTCTATGTGAATTTGGTTGGGTCACCCAAAAGTTACATATTGCACTTTAATGCATTGATCCTTATTAACTAACATGTTTTCTTACCTATGCTGCTAAATAGCTAGCTAGTTAGGTTGTGTTTGCCAATTTGAGTTAAGATAGCCTAGCTAGCTAACTAGTAAAGATGGGACCCTGAAGACTATTCCCAAGTTATCTCAACAAAATAATAGGCAGAGAAAACCCTTGGTAGCTATTAGTACTACACTTTACATGGTTCTTAATMAATWATCTTCATATACAACAGTGTCCTTGTGTCTTTACCACCGAATGCCAACTGTATTAGACTGTAGTTATTTCTCTCAACCAGCTCACAGTCTCACTGTCAGAATTAGACGTCCATGTTTCTACAACGTCACATTTCTAAGTTGTTCCAAACGTCACATTTCAAAGTGTTTAAGGTTAAGTTAAGGCATTAACTCCAAATTCGTAAGGCTYGGCATGAACTCCGAATGGCTAAGGTTTGGAATAGGCTTAAAACAAAAATATCKAAAAACMATTTGCAGCCTTTGGAATCAGAGAAAGATGCTGAAGCTCATCTGCCATCKCCGTCCACAACGCCCTAGCAAAWCCGAAACCTACGTGAACGTAACAGTGCTCACTGTTGCCCCTAGTGGCCAGGTACCACGTCATCTCCCGACATCAGACATGGATGGACGGTTGAACTGGCAGATTTTACTACAGTGGGCCTACTACCTAATGAACATTCAAGGCAAATGCCTCCATCTGGTGGTGCAAAGTGAAACATSTCCCTGGTCCATACAGCTCCCCGGTCCAGATATTGGTATGTGTAGTAAGGCTGTGTAGAAATGTAAAATATTCCTATGGAATAATAGCACCAATCTCTGACTGCAAATATTAAAAAGTTTGAATATTGCCATCGTACTGATCTCTGATATTGCCATTGTACAATTCTCTACGACTGTTCTAAACATTTCCACATCTTGTTAGGATCCGTGCCGGCAGATCAGATCAATGCAATCCGACATTTACATAACAATTGGTCAGTTCTATCCGCAATCGTTTGGACGTCCCTAACTTAATAAACGTCTAACCCTAACATTAAGCCCATACGTTTACCGTAACCCGTTTAAATTTCAACTTCAATGGGGCAGGGACGTCCTAGGGATCTGAAAAGCACAAACCCATGACAATGGTATGTTTCWCATCCCATCATGCATTGCGGTGTAACGTAGCTACATTTTTATTTTAAAAATACAAACTATGCACACCTCGGGTTATCGAAACGTTTTGAACACATTTCAAACATAATATAATACTATTGCACACAAATTAGCACCACACTGTACCYCGACGTTATTATGAACCGTRTSCGTGAATTGTATCTTCTGTGATGGCTACCTTGCCTTTTTCAAGARTTGAATCAGCTTTGCGCAGTGGCAGTATCGTAGCCTATGAGGTCTATCCGAGGCGCGATTATTGCTAGTTGAAAACTTTACCCAATACCCCGCCGTGACGACTTGAAATATAGTCGGCATTGGCAATTTTTGACGGTCTCTAAGGAGACTGATTTTCCTGTGAAAATTAAAGAGTGAGTCTAAGTTAAGTTTGTGGCAAGTTGCATATCGTCATCTCTTCTGGAGTTCAATTGAATGTGCCGTCATTTGGCAGATTAGCTAATAAGTTGTTTCGTAATATGAATTTGTGTTAATCTCTGCCATCTTCCATGAAAATACTAATTGAACGTTTGAATTACAGCAGCGTGCGTCTGGGTTAGCTTCCAGTTATGCTACATACATCAGAGTGATTTTATTAGTGGGCGTGCGAGTTTGTAGACAGTTTGTCCGTTATCAACTCTGTCTCCGACGTTGGAACTGTATATTACCCATTCGATATTTGTTTTTGTTGTTGCTGTTTACCGGTAGTTGTTTTATGTTGCTATACTGAGGAAGCAGCGAAAAAGAAAAGCCCATTCAACTTCACCAATTGTCATACTGAGTGTAAGTAAAGATACCCAATAGAAAATTTA
>NW_019949010.1:11065-23910 GCF_002910315.2 Salvelinus sp. IW2-2015
GTTTAGTTCATTGGTTTAGTTCATTGGGTTTAGTTCATTGGGTTTAGTTCATTGGTTTAGTTCATTGGTTTAGTTCATTGGGTTTAGTTCATTGGTTTAGTTCATTGGTTTAGTTCATTGGTTTAGTTCATTGGTTTAGTTCATTGGTGAAAATTAGATGAAGAGTGGCCCATTTCGATGCAGATGTTCTTTCTGTAATCAGTTGGTTTAACATGAGCGAGACAAGCTTTGTGTGGTTGGCTCTTTCAGCTTCGCCACTTGATGTCGTTTGTTCCAGCCTGCCAGAACACATTATAATGGGCCGAACAAGGCCATCGTCCTAGACTGGGCTTACAGTGGGCCCAAGAGAGCTGGAGAGAGGAAGCGAGAAAAAAGGGAGGAGAGGACCGACATGAAAAGATACTATAGCACGTCGGTCCTCTCCTCCCCTTTCTCTCACTTCCTCTCTCCAGCTCTATAAATACTTTATTATAAACTGGGTGGTTCCAGCCCTGAATGCTGATTGGCTGACACCCGTGGTATATCAGACCGTATACCACGGGTATGACAAAACATTTATTTTTACTGCTCTAATTACGTTGGTAACCAGTTTATAATACTAATAAGGCACCTCGGGGGTTTTTGGTATATGGCTAATATACCATGGCTAAGGGCTGTATCCAGGCACTCTGCGTTGCGTCTTGCCTAAGAACAGCCCTTAGCAGTGGTATATTTGCCATATACCACACCTCCTCTGGCCTTATTCACTGTAGCATACTATATACTATAAACACTGTAGTGTTTCTTTTTTACAGTATTTACTTTAGTATTTACAGTTAACTATAGTATAAATACTGTAGGAAAATACAAATGTAGTATATACTATAGTAATTAATGTAATGTTTTTGATGCTACCATTCACCATGATTGTAGTATTTACTGTTGATTGTAGTATTTACTGTTGATTGTAGTATTTACTGTTGATTGTAGTATTTACTGATTGTAGTATTTACTGTTGATTGTAGTATTTACTGTTGATTGTAGTATTTACTGTTGATTGTAGTATTTACTGTTGATTGTAGTATTTACTGTATTATGTTGATTGTTAGTATTTACTGTAGTGCTTTTGTGTATAATCATTGACATAGAAGTGGAAGGCTTTCCCGTTCAGTAAAACCTACTGGAGAAATAACACATTTTCCATAAACCTGTGGGTAGCGACAAGTTCGAGCTTTCTGCCCTTTTCTGAAACCTGCAGGGAACACAATATATGTGTAAATACTTGGCACTGTAGGATTTATCACTTATGGGCCGGCACACTGTGGGATATGGGTATGAATGCGAGAGTTGTGAAGCATCTGACGAGAGTCCCATCATGCAACACTGTAAGAGAAATATATGAATACACCACTTTAAAACACGTATTTACTTTATTTTAATACATCAATTATATTAGTTTAAAAAACCTGTAGGTTCATGGTATATTCTTTGCACAGGATACCGTATCCAATACTGTAGTATTTACAATAGATACTAATTTACTATGTGCGACATTTCAGACACAACAACATACAGACAATAGTGAGCATTTGCTAACAGCCAATATTCTTTTGAATTTTAACATGCCTTATAATCTAGAAGTCAACACTATCTCACATATATCTTCTATGGATCTCTGAGGTATTGACTTACTACTCCGAAACAAGATAGAGTGTTTATAATTTATTATTCATCGGCACCCATGGGAAAGAGACAAGAAGCGCTGGGACATCGAGAGCAAGAGAGATCGAGATCCGAGAGAACTTCTCCTGTCATTGCTTAACATCACACCTCCAAACCAATTCAATCTAATTTACCACCTCCTATCAGAAGTTCATCAATGCTCATTCAGAAAACACCGATGCACAGACCTTGTCGAAGACTGAGACACACCTAGAAAGCGAACCAAAGCACAAAGCTAGCACAGTGCTCACTATAATCAATAAGAAGTTCATTTTCTTGGCCTATTAATCCTCATTGTTATTCTTGAGTAGTATTACAAACCCAGAAAATCGAGGAGTTCGCAGTTTGACGCTACATACAGTAAATGGTTTGTACAGTTTACAGACCATCTCTCAACTCTGTGAGGGGCCTTTGAATAAACAACTACAATAACTTTTTTTTGAGTCCACGTGATTCCTGCTGCTTAAAAGGGGCAGGGGCGATTAATAAAACCAACAATGTTTTGGTGTCCGACGTCCGGCAGACAGTTCCATAGATTACTTGAATTCCACAAATAAATTTCTGAGAGTTTTATGTCTTTTGAGATTATGGTGGAGCCCCGGGGTCTCTTGGCAGTTTCTCTGAATGGGAGCCCCAATGCGCCGTTTCTCATAGTGAAGCCAACAGAAATTTCCAAATATCTCCCAGGGCTTCATGAAGAGAAATCAAACTTAGACCTATGTGGTACGCTGGGCTGAAGGGAGTTAGTGCGTGACTTTTCTTCATTCTCTAGAAGTCATAACCTGAGATTTCAAGACCTATTGCTTAGGCAACTGCGCGGGTGCGATTCCCTGTAAGATCGAAACCTCAGTACATTGAACCCCAGATCAAGTGGCACATTTCGACCATATGCGCAGTTTTATTTCTGTCTATCTTCCGGCACTCCTGCCCTTGGTCAACAATGAGGCGATAACGTAGACCCGGAGCCGAAAACGAGAGGGTTCTAAATCCAAATGTGTATCTCATATAATCCGGACTTCCTATTTGCTCCGGTAGCGCCCTGACACACTTGATCTGGCTCTTTCTATATACGCTAGCTACGACACCTATAGATGCAATGACTTAGCAACCCGACTCCGGGCATTTGTGGCAGCCCCCGCGAGGCCCATGAGCGACCTCTCCCTGACAACTATTTATACAGATCTCTGAACAGATTAAGCACATTCTACCTACTCCTACGCCGTGCTTACGTTAGGTTAGATACCACACAGACTGGACCGGCCAAAACCACAGGACTGATGAGGACAGAGACGAGTTTCACGAAAGGCTCTCGAGCCCTTATCTACTTTAAATATGTGACATTATTATATATCCTGAGGTGTCTGGCACTTGAACTGGCGAATACTGCTACTTCCAAGACTTCATATCAACATCTTGCCAATCCTAATAATCAAATTCGAACAGGAAGAACACTTTTCGTCTTCTCTATGCTATCGCGCAACAACAGTACCTCTTACGCCAGGCGAGCACCTTCACTGACCGATCCAGATAGCTTATATGCGATGAAACTTAGTTACAAGCACTGACTACAGTAATCCTTACGCGGAATCGACTCCACAGCATTCGACCGAGTTGTTCGATCTCCTCGTGACACATAAGAAACAGTGCTCTGACTGCCTCTCGAAAGCATTAGCGTAGAAAATCTCAGCAATACTGGATGAGGCGAGAGTGGATCTGATTCACCCAAAAGCATAGCCAATCGCTAGAATTTAATAAAGATCCACACTATATTATTATATTATATAACAGATCCCTAAGCACTGCAAACGTAGCGGTATTCCTATAGTGATACTTCCTATTTGTTCACCCCAATATGGACCTTTTTATTTATACCTCTTATCACGGTGAGGGCGCACCTCAGTCCAATGGTAAAGACAAGAGAATTCGTCTGCTCTTATTTTCGAAATCCACGAACTGGGGCTCCCATCACCTATTTACAGAACACAGGGCTGGTTAACTGCTCTTGTGTCTTTTTAAGGGGTTTAACAAGATGCAACCCAGGACTTTCCACCTCTGTCATCTCTCCTTGGGAAAAATAGCTCTAGGATCTTCATCGCAAGGGCTCTTCCTCGGTTGCCGTATGGCTTACATACTCCACCCTCTGCACGATCCAGCACTCTGCAGGCCCACGAACCAGGCAGCGTAAGTCCTGCTTAAATCCCCTCTAGACTTTCAACAGACAACCGTGAAATAAGCCTCCAATTTCAACTCTGATTTTTGCTTAATGTACAGCACTTGTTTCTCTTTCCCACTGATTTGTGCTTGTGCTTGGAGCATTACTTAGGCATTAAAAAACGGAGCACAAATTGCGAAATTCTATTAAAATCAGTTAACAATTTAGTATGTTAAAAAAAATTATGAATACTACTCTCTCCACAAAAACAGTGATCTCTCTTTTATATATATTCTCTGTAATCAAATACCGCAGGAACTAAACCGACCAGGCCCGACCCTTCACAAAAACAGCACTAATCCTGGTCATATCAACTTACTACGCGCCCAGCTGTAACACTTAAGCCGCGATCTCCCAAAGTCAGAAGTGCCTCCTGATTTGTTTTAGGGGTTAAGCCACAGCACATCTACACGCCCCTCTAAGCACGAGACCATAAGACTACTGTTCTTCTGGCATGTTGATGTGTTACCCCTGACCTTCTCTGTCTCTCTCTCTCTCCTTTCTGCCTCTCTCGTGCCATCTTACCTCATCTATCTCTCTTCTTTCCCTCTCATTCCTCTCATGCAATCTCAACTCTCTCCTCTGCACCTTGCTCTTCTTCCATCTTCCCCTCGTCTTCTCAACATCTGCTTGGCTCTCTCAATCATTTTTCTCTCTCATACATATGTCTCTTTCCTCGCGTGCGGCGACTATTAATATTTGAGTCAGGGAAATAACCTCCTCGTCACTATCATTATCCTTTGCTTAGATCACGAGAGCGTGATAATTTCTGACATAATCTTTTACACTGCAGCTTTCTACTTATCGATTTTTTTATTTATTACATGTCTAGCCTATGTGGTTGAAGTTGAGGCTTGGTGTTAAGTCGTTAGTGTTTTCTTACGTGCCACATGAACTCCGTCTCTATTGTAGTCCACTTGCGTATCTGCACAGACGAGGACTATGCGTGTTAGCCATGATTGAAGTTGTCATATTGCTGCGAGGTTCGGCCCTACAGCGTGGCAAAAGAAAAACCATGATCTACTCAAGCTTTCACTACGGTATAATACTTACAACATAATAAAGTGAAATAACTATACATATAAAAGAATGTCTGTAGTGTAAAAACTGTAAATATTATACAATGAGTAAGAACCCGGAATACTATATTACACCACTGTACAGTTATTACGCACCATGGGGTCAGTTATGGTTTGTCGTGATTACTTACAATGAAGGGTTCAATAGTAGGCAGTACCCAACCCGTGGGAACAAGTAAAGTTTACATTTTGAATCAACGAACTCCCATAGTATTTAAAAATACACACCAGTATTATTCCTCATGAAAAACAAACGACTCGCCATTCCATACGTTAACCAAATGACTAACCTCACGAGCAAATGTCTGCCCTAAGAACACTAAGGTAAACCCCCGAGCATAGCAGGCACCGAGATATTCCGCCAGATTTGTGCCACGCGGCATTGACAAACAGTTGAAACAGCGACACGATTACACCTTTACCATGCGCCAAAAATGTAATAACGGAAACTCTTAGCTCATATTGTGCTCGGTATTCATGCACCATATCCATTCAGTCTACCCATCCTACTATATAGCATATGTACAACACAAAGATCTTATGACACCAAAACAAAACCCACGTACCCAAGTTAATCATCCATGCAAGTATACAAGAATCCGCATAAAAACAAGCTCAAGCTCATTGTATAACAGGTAGTTCTATAGTAGGTTCCATATCCTCACAAAATAATGTCGTGAAGTCAAACAGACAATAGTATTATAACGATACACGGCCCATACGTGAACTGGTATTAATTACTAGTACACAGCAGCGACAATTAAAAGAGCATTGCAAGGAAATTGCTAGCAAAACAACGACATATAGAGACCTAGATATACCGATTAAGTTTAAAACCAAATTTGTGTGATTAAAATGACGAATCAATATAAGGACAGCACTGTCAATATCGTGCAGCTCCCTCACCTGTTGCGTCAAAAACAACGGGTCAGCACTATGCTCACATTTGTCATTTCATCCTCCGAAAGACTGTAACAGAGCGAGGAAGCAGAGGGACCACTCTACTTAGCCATACCCAACTCGACCTCATGCACACCAGCCGCCATTGCCTCGAAGCCAATTAAATTCATATTGTTCCTATGACAGAGAAATTGAAAAATATCCTCCTTCGGAATACCTCCCTAAAAAACAAGAACACGAGCGACCAGCAAAGCAGCCGCAGTAAGTAAGATAAATGATGAACGCAAAAAACTAGTGCAATAGGCATATGGAAACACTGGCTACTCATTCTTATTGGCTCAGCTTATAGAGAGCGAGGCGCATTGGAGACGACCCTTGCAGTGAAAGATTAGTAGAAGCAGCGCCATTTTAGTTTTGTAATAGAAGTGGTTGAGCGCATAAAAACAGTGTTTTTAAAACTATAGGACTAGTTAAAATTTCACCTTTAGCATGTATTTCTTTGACAGCTTGCTCTCGGCTGTTCGTGTTTTGAGGGTTATGAGAGCTGCTGCAATTTCTTGTTTGTCCTTATCATCAAACATATACCTCGATTGCTGATTCGGCAACAGAACTTGACACGAGCTGCGGCTCTACGCAGACGACGCTTGTCACAACAAGACCTAGATGCTGGCTGGGCCTATTTCACAGCGACCAATCGAGCATTGTGACTCACATGACTGATGCCCATCCGACCACAGACTGAGACTTTTCCAACAGACTGACCGAAGCTGTGCACAGAGCTATGTCTACCCCTCCCCACAGACTAGCAGAGCTAATGCCTATCCCACTTCAGCCATCAGAATTCCCAGTCCAGCTCTTTTTTGGCCGATGTGGCCAGCAATAGGCAGAGACTCTGTGTATTTTCACGAACAAGTAATCGCACGCATTAAGAGAAAGCATTCCGCGCTGAGACGGCAAGCATTAGTCAATCGCTGATCTCCAACGTGGTGATTCAGATATCAGAAGCATATACCAATTGACAGAAAATTACTTCCAGTGGAGAGACGCCATACAATTATAGTGATCGCTGAACACTAATATACAGTATTTGACCATAGTTCCCCCATACTAGCCATTAAAGTTATGCCCCAAATATATACGATAGATAGCAATGTGTGTACTTATTCTTAAGAAAATTGTCCCCTGTCCCCCTGCTCAGAGTGTGGTGGATGAAAGCAGCAGGGGCAGAGCCGCTAGCCACCTGCCCCTGTGGCTTCTGACTGGGCAACGCCCTACGTTGAGCACATCATGGGGTGTTGTTTCTTGGTTATACCTTCGTCCTGATCTACGGCTTAGCTGCATTTGCCCCGCGGGTTGTCCTGGCGTCCAGTATAGTCACGGCCACGGAACCACGGTACAGAACAGTTGACCGTCTACTCCATCAGTGGGGTATGCTGATGGATCTCTCTCCCACCGCCCCAAGTGGACGGCGATCGAGGCGAGAAGGTGCTCTGTCCACCAGTGTGCCAACAGGTACTACTCAGTTACGCCTTCACCCTGTTAAAACACTTTTTCTGTTTCTCTGACTCGGATCAGCGACGGCCATCCTGTATTTATCGCCGTTCGGAGCCCCTGTCCCTGCCGAGTCACGGCTATTGCCCGTGGGCCATCAGATTAGCCGCCCACGTATCTCCTTCCGTTCATTCATACGCCCCACAGATAGCTGATACCTGCCTACCCATTGCACACAGAGTTTGTGAAATACAGCCTGGTCGCGTAGTTCTTATTCACACGGTGACCTTTGGTGGTTACGCTGTGCATGTTCTGCTGGTGAGATGCCAGAAGAGAGGGTGAAGATAAGGAGGTAAAGTCCAGGATAAACACTATCATTCCTTACGGAGTAGCCCTAAAGACTATCACTCAACTTCATCGCTATACACACTGCTTCTAACAATAAAACATCCTTCTCCACTGTAACTATGCGTCAGTATCAGTAACTAAGCACAGTAATAACCCGGGTCCGCAGACAGAACCGACAGGCCGCTGCAGTTTGAATCCATAGAAGGTTATGAGTAGCTTATCTCGTGACCGACAAATTACCCATTAAATAGTCTTCATATTATATAAAGCATCACATCTACTATTTGCGAAGAAACACAGAGAAGCCCACACAACAATTACTACTGTTCAGGCATGCTACATCACCCTAAGTTTGGCACAAAATGCATTTGAAACCCAATTGACTTTATACTCTAAACATCTCACATTCTCTTTGCGTGCTTTGATTACTCCGTAAAAAGAAGGGTTTATTCCACCATAGAAAAACACAGGGCCACATCCAGACACAGTCCAGTTCCTCTCCTACATTTTCAGCATAATTCTCAGATCATTTGAACAGCGAGGAGCACAAAGCACCACCAACTGCATTCCAGAACAATACTGTTTCTATATTGTCTTATAAAATAAATGCATTGCCCCGACAACACAAGGAACTTGAATCGTATTAAAAAGGGCGCAGTGGAGACAAGCCCATTTTGAGATTAAAGGCGTGGTAGTAGTCGAATTGTCACATCAAACGCTTACTACAAGGCAGGTGTCTGAATTTGAAATAATGCAAGAGCCACACCCTTAGGGACAAAATGCTTACACGACCTGTCTGGGTGACATTCCCAGGGCTGTAGTGTCTTTCCGCCGATTTAAGTTTATCTAGACCCAGTGCTGTGGCCACATTCATGTCCATTCCATCCCTCATTTTCTTAACCAATCCCTTAGCCAACCCGCCGACCCTGCTTTAGCTTTCCGAACCCAGAGACGACTATCGTGTGATCAGGTAGGGTAAAGGTCCGCAGACAAATTCACGCAATTGACGTGCCCAAATAGGCCCAACCGCCTCATGTTTAGCACATACATTGCCTATGCAACTTAGGTAAGAAGCGTAGGTTTACCACTCATCCCATGAGACATAGACATATTCGTAGGACCAATTATGCCCCGATATTTCTATCTATAGGATAAAGCAAGACTTGTAACGTCCGTTGCAGCGTCAAAATATATACTATAGAACAGGCCCTGGATCTATCTAGTGGAATATAAGCCGATGTCTTATCCTATATAGTGAACTAGGTCAACAGCCCCAGTTCAGCGGTCTATTCTTAACGCAGAGAACAAGGGCTTCGCTGATCTTATTCACTAAGGGAACAAACCGAGCTTTCGGCCTGTAATCAGTATCTAGCGAAAACAGGCCCCTGCGTCGATATCTAGGGGAGCACAAGGACCTCCCTCCGGTTCGTATCTAGGGATATTGACAGGCCGCGGGCGTAAAAAGGTACGATCGTAACAACGGAAATACAGGACACACTGAGTATGTCCTTAACTCCAAAGGAGTACAATCAGGCCCTGTGATTACGCAACATATCTACCCCGAGATATGGTAGCCCTGGTCTACATGCCTAGAGAACAGGCCCTGCGTTTTCTATCTAGGGAACAGCCCTGGCTCTATCATACTTGACCGGCCCAAAGCAGGACCAATGACACAAACTGGTCTATCTACCCTGGAACAAGGCTGGCACATAGAACCGATTACTTAGCGAATCATGCCGCTTTCTGGCCTATCTAAGCAAGGGAACAGGCCCTAGGGCTCTCTAATGGAGGACCAAAGTTGCGAAACAGTGGCTCCCGTCTGGGTCTTAATGCGGGCTAGGGGAACAGATGCCCGTGGGCCGTCTGGATTCTAGGGAATTCGAGGGACCACCTATCGCGATCGTAATCTGTTACTGGGGAACAGGCCGGGGCTGGGTTTACGGGTCGGCATCTAGGGAGAATAGGCCCTGGCTCCTCTTAGGAACCTGCGCAACTTAGTGTCTCCCTCATTCGTATTTATTAGGAACAGGCCCTGTACCAGTTCTATCAGGGACGGATTAGGCCCTTGGCATCTATACATACGTGGACAGTCCATTCTGCGCAAACGCTACTATTTACTTAGGTGTATCCACGAGCCAACACTGGTCTCTACATTAGCGCGAACAACATGCGGCCTTGCCTGCTCTCTCTAAACAGGAAAATCAGGCCCTTGTCCACCTCCTTAGGGAATCTATGACTCCCCCTTTCGGATTCTGCTCCTAACGCAGGAACAAGATCCCTCTTTTCCTAAACACTAAGAAAACTAACGTTCCCCTGGTCATATTCTAGCGTCACATCAGGCACAACGGCGATCAATATTCTAACCGCGTCCGAACAGGACCGCTGTTCTTATTCGTGAGGGATACTAATGGGATCTAAACTAAGACCAGGTCTATTAGGGAACAGGCCCTGCGTATCAGGGAAAGCGCGAACGCAGATCCCCCACTTATCTCTATTGTTATGAATATCCTATTTCGATATTTTAAATTTGATAAATTTCCAGGGTTCACCACCAGCCACAGGGCCAATGGCTGTTGCCTCGCCCTGGGTGAACCGCCTTTCTTGATTACTAGCTTCGTCTTGACAAGTAATATGACTTATAACATCGGTGGAGGGCAAGTCTCTCCAGTGCCAACATTTTTCGTGCTAACGCGTAACCACTTTGTTCGAAAATCACAATCACTGCACCTGGTAAATGCCCGTTAGAATGCACTTGCAGACAGATGGAAAAAGTTGTTATTTGTTACTATATTAATCAGTAACCACTAGATTCCCATCCAGAACACCTGTAGAAAGAATCACCCAAATACTTTTTAATATCAATTAACCTTCTTGATATCACAATTATCAATGACGAAATACAATCACATCAGACACACACACAAACCGAAATGCATAAACCAATTGATTTATTATCGATAACATCTCACATTCTCTTTGCTTTGATTTACTCCGCTAAAAAGAAGGATGTATCCACCATTTGGGGAAAAAACACAGGCCATCAGAACATCAGGCCCAGGTCTCTCCTCACCCAGCATTAATGCCTCGAGCCATGTGAACCTAAGTCAGGGAACAGGCCCTGGTCTATCTAGGAACGGGCCCTGGTTCGTATCCTACGGGAAAGGGCAGGCACGACCATAGCAGGCCACTCATAATCCTTGAGCCGGAAGGACCCCGTCAGTAAACCATAGTGAGATTATTCGCGGCTTCTGTCGGTTCTATTGTCATAAAATTAAAAGGCAGGGGAACGGCCCCTCGCCCTCTACTCTAAACGAGCGAAAGCGGAGCACCGCTTGGATCTTTCGAGTTAATCTAGGCAAGCGAGGGCACCTTAGGTCTATCCCTAATTGGAAAGCACGAGCCTCTAAGCGTCTAATTCCGAGCAACGGGCCCTCAAACGGCCGTTCCTTTACCATTATAAGCCGGAGGCCGGCGGGCTCTTGGTACTAATCTTAGAGGTGCAAAAACGAGGCACCAACCCCCTGAGTGGCGTATCACTAAATGGAAATCGCGCCACCAGAGCCAATCCTATCTACTGGGGGGGGGAACGGACCCTTGCGTCTATCTAAGGGAAGCGGGCCACCGGTCTCTCTAGGGAACGGCCCCGGTCTCTCTAGCGGAACGGCCCCGGTCTCTCTAGGGAACGGCCTCCGTCTAGTCCCAGGCCTATCTGGGTAGTCTGCCCATTGCCAAAGTCGGGCCCCGCTCATATCTACTAGGAGCGAAGACCGGGCCCCGGTCTATCTAGGGAAACGGGGCCCCGGTCTATCTACCCGGAGCGACACGGGCCCCCTGGGCGTAAGTCTATTCATAGGGACGGGCCGCCGCGGTCGTAAATCTAGGAATTCAGGTCCTGGATCTATCTAGGCCCTGGTCTATTCTAGGCCTTTGGGTCTATCTACTGAGGCAAGAGGAACGATGAGCCTGGTTTGCGAACCTATCTATAAGCGGGAGAACAGCGCCTGTCTATCTAGGGAACAGGCCGCTGGTCTAAGGGTGCTAACAACCGGCTTGGAGACATGTAGCCCCACTCTAGGTACTTAGTCTAAGCCGAACAGGAACGCCTTGGTGCTAGTCTAGCGTGGAAGTATAAAAGCCACCTAGATGTCTAGCTCTATAGGTTACACCAAATAGGCCCTGGTTCTATCTAGGGAATAATGGCACGAGCAATGGGCGAGCGTGCTATCTAGGCTTCTGTTGTCATCAGTGCTAGAATAGGCCTGGTCGATCCCTAAATCTAAAGAAATAAAGGGGGCCCTAAGGTCAATAATATAGAGCGAATAGGCCCGGTCTAGTCTAGTGAGAACTTTGAAGGGCCCCCTGAGTCTATCTTCTACGTGCTTCTGGAGGCATCATATACGTAATTTAGGGGATTTGAAACTTGACAAACAAATCCCACATCGTCTATCTCATTGGAGATAGGCTCCTAAACATGTGGCGTCTATACATAGGCGGGAATAGGAGCGGGCACAGACTCTTTTCAGCGGTCTGTTAGCTATAAAAAAGATGGAACATAAGAGCTTACCACATTGTAATGGTCTCGACATATCGATAAGCAGAGCCAAAACAGGCCAACTGGTTCCTACCTACTATCAGCTGCCGTGGAAACATTAGCCCCTCCCGAGTCATAATCTTAGAAGAAAACAACAGGCACCAGCTCCTGGGTACTATATAGGAGAGCAAAGGCCAACCTGAGGGTGCGTACATCTAGGGGAATTAGTTGCCGCTGGGTTCTATCTCAAGTGAGGAGAGGATAGCGCCACTGGTCTAGTCTAGAGGGCTCCACTGGTCTATCTACGGGAATAGGCCTGGGTCTATCTAGGGAACAGGCCCCTGGGTTCTATCTAGGGAACAGCCCGGGTCTAATCTAGGTAACTAGGCCCTGGGTCTTATCTACGGGAACAGGCCCTGGCGTCTATCTAGGAAGCAGGCCCTGACGGTCTATTCTAGGGAACAGGCCCTGGGTCATCTAGGAACAGGCCCTGGTCTATCTAGGGAAAACAGGCCCTGGGTCTATCTAGGAACATTGCCCTGGGTCTATCTAGGGAACAGGCCCTGGGTCTATCTAGGGAACA
>NW_019949011.1:0-1676 GCF_002910315.2 Salvelinus sp. IW2-2015
TCTTCCTCCCTGAGTCAAGCATTGTTGACCGCATACCTCCTGGCCCTCTCATTTCGGGGCCCAGCTGGGGTCTTTCCTCTTCATCCAGAGCCATTGACTGCTGCCTTCTGCCGCCTCTGATACAGCTTTGATTGCCGAACGCTGGCTCTGGCCCTTAATTCCCAGGTCTCTAAGCAGTCTGGTTGTAGATGTTGCCACAAAACCTCTGCAGCCCACCTCCACTGGTCGGACTTCTGTGTTCCAGCCATGATGCCGTGCTTCGGCAGCTAGATCGGCATAGCGCAGATGTTTTTGCTCATAAGCCTCATCTACTGAGTCCTCCCAGGGTACTGTGAGCTCAATGATGAAGACCTTCTTGAGCGAATGGGACCAGAGCACCATGTCAGGTCTTAGGGTGGTGGTTGCGATCTCCGGAGGAAACACAAGTTGCCGGCCAATGTCAGCTAGCATTTTCCAGTCGCGGGCCAAGCGCAGCTGGTCTCGCTCTAATGGTGTAGAGCCGCTCTTCGGTGGTTTAGCCCCTTCGCGGACAAAGGTCGTCCGTAAGGGGTGTGATGCTGCTGGGGGTGGTAGGGAGTTGGTGGCAGCTCGCTTGTCCTCCAGGGCGGACGCAAGGTTTTTAAGGACTTGGTTGTGACGCCAAGTGTAGCGTCCTTGGGTGAGGCTTGTTTTACACCCTGTGAGAATGTGCCTGAGGTTGGCTGGCATGGAACAGAGGGCACAGTCCGATTATAAAAGAGACTGTAATATTCATATGTGTAAACATACTGAATTATAATTGGATGCATTTTACCGCCATATCATACTGTGCTATGATTGGTTAAGACCACCCAAGTGGTTAGGTCATGGTCAGTTTGATCCTGGTTGGCGATAGTGAACATGCCAGGTATAGCTAGCTAATAAAGAACTACGTTAAGAAATATCCTGTAGTACTGCATTTTATTATTTTGTACAAAGTGTGCAAAAAAGACAGAGACTAGTGACCCGCATACCTTGAAAATTATTCGGCAATCATCATTTATTCGTAAAACACTGGTTCAATCATCATTTGTCACAATAAAGAAAGTTAGGCGAAAAAAAATCCACCCATGTCGACCCGAACAGTTTCAACTAGTAACTATAGCCAGAAAGTCAAAATTGTCTATGTCGTAAAAATTAATGAAAACAAAAAATATATCTTTGGTCTTAATATTAGGTTAGCAGTGGGGTTAGGGTTAGCTTTACAATCACATTTTAAGAAGAGAAATGGAAGAAATAGGCGGGGGTTATGACTTTGTTGCTGTGGTAACTAGTGAGGACCTGGTCGATCTACCACCTCTTAGACTTGCTTTCAATGAGAATGACAGATCTATAACTCACATTTCCATGTGAATTTGATTGGGTCGTTGAAGATGAATAACACTTCAAATGTTCACACGTCACTGTGTTTCCTGGAACAGTGCAACCCCAGGGGAATACTGTGACTGTAGCCTCTGTAACAGTATAACTTTAAACCGTCCCCTCGCCCATACCCGGGCGCGAACCAGGGACCTTCTGCACACATCAACAACTGACACCCACGAAGCGTCGTTACCCATCGCTCCACAAAGCCGCGGCCTTGCAGAGCAAGGGGAAACCCTACTTCAGGTCTCAGAGCAAGTGACGTAACCGATTGAAATGCTATTAGCGCGTAACCC
>NW_019949011.1:1856-5032 GCF_002910315.2 Salvelinus sp. IW2-2015
TTATGTTACAGACATAACCCAATCAATTGAATTTACCACAGTTGTACTCCAAATCAAGTTGAATCAAGCAAAGGGTCTGAATACTTTTGTAAATAAGTATAAATATGTAATTTTTTTAAATGGGGTATTGTGTGTAGATTGATGAAGAAAAAAATTATACATTTGAGAAAAAAAATGCTGTAATGTAACAAATTGTGGAAAAATTCAAGGGTCTGAATACTTTCCGATGCACTGTGTATAGACGAGAGATGGATAGACACAGGGTCGTGGGGTGAGACAGGGATGCAGTTTAAGCCCACCCTCTTCAACATACATATCAACGAATTGGCGAGGGCACTAGAAAAGTCTGCAGCACCCGGCCTCACCCTACTAGAATCTGAAGTCAAATGTCTACTGTTTGCTGATGTTGGTGCTTCTGTCACCAACCAAGGAGGGCCTACAGCAGCACCTAGATCTGTCCCCAACCAAGGAGAGACCTACAGCAGCACCTAGATCTTCTGCACAGATTCGTCAGACCTGGGCCCTAACAGCAAATCTCAGTAAGACCAAAATAATGGTGTTCCAAAAAAGGTCCAGTCGCCAGGACCACAAATACAAATTCTATCTAGACACCGTTGCCTCTAGAGCACAACAAACAACTATATCTACCTCGCCTAAACATCAGCGCCACAGGTAAATTCCACAAATCTGTGAACGATCTGAGAGACGAGGCAAGAAGGGCATTCTATGCCATCAAAAGGAACATCAAATTCAACATACCAATTAGGATCTGGCTAAAAATACTTAGGTCTGGGGTCCGCTCACCAACCAAGAATTCACAAATTGGGACAAACACCAAATTGAGACTCTGCATGCAGAATTCTGCAAAAATATCCTCCGTGTACAACGTAGAACACCAAATAATGCATGCAGAGCAGAATTAGGCCACTAATTATCAAAATCCAGAAAAGAGCCGTTAAATTCTACAACCACCTAAAAGGAAGCGATTCCCAAAGCTTCCATAACAAAGCCACCACCTACAGAGAGATGAACCTGGAGAAGAGTCCCCTAAGCAAGCTGGTCCGGGGGCTCTGTTCACAAACACAAACAGACCCCACAGAGCCCCAGGACAGCAACACAATTAGACCCAGCCAAATCATGAGAAAACAAAAAGATAATTACTTGCCACATTTGAAAGAATTAACAAAAAAACAGAGCAAACTAGAATACTATTTGGACCTAAACAGAAAGTACACAGTGGCAGAAAACCTGACCGCTGTGACTGACCCAGACTTAAGGAAAGCTTTGACTATGTACAGACTCAATGAGCATAGCCTTGCTATTGAGAAAGGCCACCGTAGGCAGACCTGGCTCTCAAGAGAAGACAGGCTTTGTGCACACTGCCCACAAAATGAGGGCAGTGTGCACACAAATGTATGACCATATTAGAGACACATATTTCCCTCAGATTACACAGATCCACAAAGAATTCTAAAACAAACCCGATTTTGATAAACTCCCAAATCTACTGGGTGAAATACCACAGTGTGACATCACAGCAGCAAGATTTGTGACCTGTTGCCACAAGAAAAGGGCAACCAGTGAAGAACAAACACCATTGTAAATACAACCCATATTTATGTATATTTATTTTCCCTTTTGTACTTTAACTATTTGCACATCYTTACAACACATGCCATTTGTAATGTCTTTACTATTTTGGATCTTCTGTGAGTGTAATATTTACTGTTCATTTTTATTGTTTATTTCACTTTTGTATATTATCTACTTCAGTTGCTTTGGCAATGTTAACATATGTTTCCCATGCCAATAAAGCCCCCTTGAATTGAATTTAACTGAATTTAATTGAAAGCGATAGACAGAGAGAGAGAGATAGATGGAGAAAGCGGGATAAAGAAATAGGGCTTTGTTCCTCAGGTGGTTTAACACACTGACATGGAACCAGCTGCAACTACTCACGATTAAATGAAACACTATTGCACTACACTAGCTATTCACACAAATTGATTTGCTGTCCTAAACCCATCCGTGAGAGAATCTAGGACAGCACCTTGACAGACAATTAGAGCATGGACAGAGAGAGGAGGAGGAGGAGGAGGAGGAGGAGGAGAGGAGAGGGCAGAGGTCAGAGCTGCTCTATACAACAGTGTAAAGGCCCAGCCTGAAAGGATCACTTTGAAAAAAGGGGACATTCATCCATCCTTTCTCAATACCCAGCTTTCCTAAGAACACGCCACAACAACAGGATGCAAATATGGCATTTAAAGTACCAGAGGAGGTTGCTAGGCAACCGTTGCCATTATCTAGTAATAATCCCATCGTAGGAGAAGGGGCAACTAAACTGCATCACCAAGCACCTTGGCTGTGTGTCTGTGTGTGTCTCTGATATATATGCGCTAAAATAAACAGTGACAGGATAACAGTTCACTGTGACCCTTGCCGTCGTCAGCAGAAAACAGGGCAACAGTTCACTGTGACCTTTGCCGTCGTCAGCAGAAAACAGGGTAACAGTTCACTGTGACCCTTGCCGTCGTCAGCAGAAAACAGGGTAACAGTTCACTGTGACCCTTGCCGTCGTCAGCAGAAAACGCACAACAGACTGTTGTCATGGAAATAACTACACACCTCTGACAGCGTGAGAAGGAAGGAGGCCAAAGGCAGGTAGCTCAATTATTGTATTCTTTACTTCCGATTGTGATTTGATTGAACATTTTTAAACGAAATATTACGTCATGTAAACGGATCCTTATCTAAATGAATCTTGCAAGATAGTAAATTTTAAAATGAGTTTGTTGTGTTGCGTTTCAGGGATTGCTCTGCTAGACGGCGGACATTTTGTTATAGAGAGTGGAACTGTTATGCGATGGTGGAAAGAAGCTGGTACAAAGACAAAACCCCAAGACAAAAACACGCACACGCACACGCACACGCACACCACACACACACACACACACACACACACACACAACACACACACACCAACACACACACACACCACACCACACACACACACACACACACACACACACACACATTGTGAAGGAGAGTAGTGTGCCGTCCATCAACAAAATGCTGTTGTTGCAATAGATTTTGCCACTCCCGAGATAGGAAGAATTGATTTATTTGAATTATCAATCATTTCTGAATATTACGTTTAGTTTAAACACACAATTCAT
>NW_019949011.1:5093-17935 GCF_002910315.2 Salvelinus sp. IW2-2015
CCCAAAGAGAGAGATAACAAGCAAGCGAAAGAACAGCTCAGTAAACACTGCCAGCGCAAGCTCAACGTGACACACCAACGAAACAGCCTCAAGTAACACGCAAGCGACACGCCTCACGTGACACGCTAAGCGAAACAGGTCCAACGTAAACACGCAAGCGACAGCCTCTAACGTAACTACGCAAGCGCACCGTTCAAACGTAAACACGCAAGCGACACAGTCCTACGAAACACGCCAAGCGAAACAGTCTCAAGTAAACACGCACAGCGACACAGCCTCAACGTGAAAATAGCCAAGCGAATACAGTCTCAACGTAAACACGCCAAGCGACAGTCTCAACGTGAACACGCCAAGGACACAGCATCACGTAAACACGCCAAGCGATAACAGCCTACATGACACGCCAAGCGAAACAGCCTAAAACGTGAACACGCCAGCGGAAACAGCCTCAACGTGAACACGCCCAGCGAACAGTGTCAACGTAAAGCCAAAGCGAAACAAGCTCAACGTAACTACGCCAAGCGACACAGTCTCAACGTAACCACGCCAAGCGACACATCGTCTCAACGTAACACGCCAGTGAAAAGTCTCAACGTAAACACGCAGAGCGACACACGCCTCAACGTGAACACGCAGCGAAACAGTCTCAACGTACACGCCAAGGAAACAGTCTCACGTAAACAACGCAAGCGACACAGCCTCAACTGAACCGCCAAGCGACACAGCATAACGTAAACACGCAAGCGAAACAGCCTCAACATGCCACGCAACGAACAAGATCAACGTGAACACGCCAAGCCGAAACGCCTCAACGTTGAACAGCCAAGCGAAACAGCCTCAACGTGAACACAATACCAAGCAAACAGCCTCAACTTGAACACGCAGAAGCGAAACAGTTCAACGTAAACCACGCCAAGCGAAACGCCTCAAAGTGAACACAACTAAGCGCACCAGCTCAACGTGCACACCCAAGCGAAACAACCTCAACGTGCACCCAAGCGAACAGCTCACGTGAACACGCCAAGCGAAACGTCTTCAACGTAAACACGCCACGCCGAAACAGGCTAAACGTGAACGCAAGCGAAACGCCTAACGTGAACACGCCAAGCGAAAGCAGCCTCACGTGAACACGCCAAGTCGACACGCCTAACGTAAACACGCCAAGCGAAACAGTCTCAAAACGTGAACACGCCAAGCGAACAGCCTCAACGTGACAGCAGCGGAAACAGCCTCAACGTGAACACGCCAAGCGAAACAGCCTCAACGTAAACAGCCAAGCGAAACAGCGCTCAACGTAAAACACGCCAAGCGACAAAGCCTCAACGTGAACACCGCAAGCAAAGCAGCATCAACGTAACACGCCAAGCGAACAGCTCAACGTAACACGCAGCGAAAACAGCCTCAACTAACACGCCAAGCGACACGCCCTCAACGTAAACACAAGCGCACAGCTCAAGTAAACATAGCCAAGCGAAACAGCGCTCACCTAAATCAACGCAAGCGGAACAGCCCTCAACGTAAACCAAGCAAGCGAAACCGAAACGCCTCAACGTCAACAAGCCAGCGACACAGACTCAACGTGAACACCCAAGCGACAACAGCCTCAACGTAAACTGCCAAGCGAAACAGCTCAACGTAAAACACGCAAGCGACACTAGCCTCAACGTCGAGACACCGCCAAGGCGCACCGTCTCAACGTTAAAAACCCAACGCCAAGCGAAACAGTTCAACGTAAAACACGCCAAGCGACACAGCCTCAAGTGAACACGCAAGCGAACAGTTCAACGTAAAACACCGCCCAAGCGAAACAGTCCTCAAAACGGTAAACACGCCAAGCCGACAAAGGCCTCAACGTGAGAACACGCAAGCGACATCGCATCACACGAAACCACGCAAGCGAAACAGCCTCCTAACATGAACTGGAGCCGGAGCGAAACATCAAGTCAACACGCCAAGCGAAACACGTCTCAACCTAAACACGCCAAGATCGAAACAGCTCAAGCGTAAAACGCCAAGCGAAACAGCCCTCACCGTAAACACGCCCAGCGAAACAGCCTCAACGTAAACACGCCAAGCGACAACAGCTCACGTTAAACCGCCAAGCGACACAGCCCTCAGCTTAAACAGCAAGGAGCCTGATATCTTTATCATTCGTAATAACACGAGATATTTAACTTGGAGCAACCATGTGTCCAGTAATACTTCATTGGCCATGACATCAGAGAGAGGTGGTCGTGACGTGTGTCGTGGTTGTGTGTGTGTGTGGTCGTGTGTGTGTGTGTGTGTGTGTGGTGTGTGTGTGTGTTGGTAATATTAATAACAAAAGTTCCAAGACATGACATTCTAGACGTTTGCTGAACTTGAACGTTAGCAACATCGTTTTTTTCAGGTAAAATCAAATCAAATCAAATCAATTTTATTTGTCACATACTCACTTACAAACATGTTTAGCAGATGTTTTAATGTGAGTTGTGCTTGTGACTTCTAGTTCCGACGAATGCAGTAATACCAACGGAGTAATCTAACCTAACATTCCACAACTACTACCTTATACACACAATGTCAAAGGGATAAAGAATTGTACATAAAGATATATTGAATGAGTGATGGTACAGAACGGCATAGGCCAGAATGCAGTAGATGGTATAGAGTACGGTAATACATATGAGATGAGTAATGTAGGGTTATAAACATATTAAGTGGCATAGTTTAAAGTGGCTAGTGCTACATGTATTACATAACGATGGCAAAGATCAGTAGATGATATAGGTAAGTATATCATATACATATAGATGAGTATGTAGGGGTATGTTAAACATTTATTGAAGTGGCATTGTTTTAAGTGGCTAGTGATATCATTTTTTAACATAACCTTTCCATCAATTCCATTATTAACGTTATTAAGTGGTCGGAGTTGAGTCAGTATATGTTGGCAGCGACCTAAAATGTTAGTGGTGGCTCGTTTAACAGCTGATGCCCTTAGAGATAGAAGCTGTTTTTCAGTCTCTCGTCCCTGCTTTGATGACGCTATGACTCAGACCCGGCCTTCTGGATGATAGCGGGGCTGAACAGGCAGTGGCTCGGGTGGTGGTTGTCCTTGATGATCTTTTTGGCCTTCCTTGTGACATCGGGTTGGTGGTAGGTGTCCTGGAGGGCAGGTAGTTTGCCCTGGTGATCGCTTGTGGCAGACCTCACTACCCTCTGGAGAGCCTTACGGTTGTGGGCGGAGCAGTTTGCCCGTACCAGGCGGTGATACAGCCGCACAGGATGCTCTCGATTGTGCATATGTTAGAAGTTTGTGAGTGCTTTTGGTGACACAGCCAAATTTCTTAGCCTCCTGAGGTTGAAGAGGCGCTGCTGCTGCAGCTTCTTCACAACACTGTCTGTGTGGGTGGACCATTCAGTTTGTCCCGTGAGTGTCAACCGAGGACTTACAACTTCTACCATCTCCACTACTGTCCCATCGATGTGGGTAGGGGGGTGTTCTCCTTGCTGTTTCCTGAAGTCCACAATCATTCTCCTTTGTTTTTGTTGACGTTGAGTGTGAGGTTAATTTCCTGAACACCAATCTCCGAGGGCCCTCACCTCCTCCCTGTAGGCCGTCTCGTCGTTGTTGGAATCAGGCTACCATGTAGTGTCGTCGCAGAACTGATGATTGAGTTGGAGGCGTGCATGGCCACGCAGTCGTGGGTGACAGGGGTACCAGGAGAGGGCTCAGAACGACCCTTGGTGGGGCCCCAGTGTTGAGGATCCAGGGGGTGGAGATGTTGTTCCTACCTCGACCACTGGGGGCGGCCGTCAGTAAGGTCCAGTAACCCAGTGCCAGGGCGGGGTTCGAGGACCCACGCCGACGATGCTGAGTTTGGATGGTACTAATGGTGTTAAAATGCTGAGGGCTGTAGTCGTGACAGGCATCTCAAATAGGTATCTCCTCTTGTCCAGATGGGTTACGGGCAGTGTGCAGTGTGGGTTGCGATTGTTCGTCTGTGGACCTATTGGTCGGTACAAGCAATTGCAGTGGGTCTGGTGTCAGGTAGGGTGGAGGTGATGATGGTTCCTTGACTATCTCTCAAAGACTTCAATGATTGACGGAAGGTGAGTGGCTACGGGGCGGTAGTTTATTTAGCTTCAATTACCTTTAGCTTTCTTGGGAACAGGAACAATGGTGCCTTCTTTGAAGCATGTGGGAACAGCAAGACGGATAAGGATTGATGAATATGTCCGTAACACACCAGCCAGCTGGTCTGCGCATGCTCTGAGGAAGCGGCTTTCGGGCATGCGTCCTGGGCCTGCAGCTTGCGAGGGTTAACACGTTTAAATGTTTTACTCCCTCGGCTGCAGTGACAGAGAGCCGCAGGTTTTGGGTGCGGGCCGTGTCAGGTGCACTGTATTGTCTCAGCGAGCAAAAAAGTTATTTAGTTGTCTGGGACCAAGACCTCTGGTTCCGCGAAGCGGCTGGTTTTTCCTTTTGTCAATCCCTGATTGACTGTAGACCCTGCCACAAGTACCTCTTGGTCTGAGCTGTTGAATTGCGACCTCTCACTTTGTCTCTATATGGCACTTAGCTTGTTTGATTGCCTTGCGGAGGGAATAGCTCACTGTTTGTTTTCGTGTTCTGTTTCGATCACTTGCCCTGGTAAAAAAGCAGTGGTTCGCGCTTTCAGTTTCACCGAAATGCTGCCATCAATCCACGGTTTCTGGTTTTGGGAATGTTTTAATCGTTTGAGCTGGGGTATTACGTCGCTGATGCACTTTTATGAACCTTCGCTCAACGCTGATCAGCGTATTCGTAATGTTGTTGTTTGGAACGCAATTGCGGAACATTCCCAATCCAACGTGACTCGAACGCGTCTGAAGCGTGGATCATGATTGGTCGGACCAAGGTTGAATCAGACTGAACGCGGAGCTTCTTGTTTTAGTTTTCCTGTTTGTAGGCTGGAGCAACAAAATGGAGTCGTGGTCAGTCTTTTCCGAAAGGAGGGGGGGGCTTATATGCGTCGCGGAAGTTAGTAATAACAATTGATCCAGGGTTTTTACCAGCCTGGTAGCAAATGATATGCTTCGCATGATAGAATTAGGGAGTTTTGTTTTTCAGATTAGCCTTGTAAAATCAGCTTTATCTAATATGCAAGCCTCAGTGGTGTGGTTTTCCAGTTTTACATAGACGTTCGATATAAGTTCTCGTCAGGGCGAGGCTTCTTGGTATGTGTCTGCTTGGGGGATATATATCTTACGGCTGTGGGATTATATATTCTTGACTCTCAGCGAATTCCTCGGTGATAATGCGGTCGACATTTGTTGTGAGGATTCTAAGTCAGGTGAACAGAAATGACATTGAGTTTCCTGTATGTTGTTATGAATCCACACGTCTCGTTTGATATAAGGCAACCCCCCGCATCTTGCTTACCAGAAAGATGGTTTGTTTTTGTCGGCGCGCATGCGTTGAAGGAAACAGCTGGCTGCACTGACTCCGTTAGCGTCTCTCGAGTGAGCCTGTTTCCGTGAAGCAAAGAACGTTACAGTCTCTGATGTCTTCTGGAATGCTACCTTCGCTCGGATTTCATCAACCTTGTTTGTCAAGAGACTGGACATTCGGCGGAGTATGCTAGGGACGTGGAGCGCGATGTGCCCGTCTCCGAAGCTGACAGAGACCGCTTCGTTTGCCCTTTTTCTGGCGTCGTTGTTTAGGGTCGCCTGGTGGTGACGATCATTATACTGGGTGGATAGCAAAACAGAGGATCGCTTCGGGAGGAGTCATATCCTGGTTGTAATGATGGTGAGTTGACGTTGCTCTTATATTCAGTAGTTTCCTCCGACTGTATGTGAATGAACCTAAGATTAACTGGGGTTACAAGTAAGAAATAACCGTAAAAAACAAAATACTGCAATAGTTTCTCTAGGACGCAAAGTCGAGGCGGCATGCTTCTAGGAACGCAAAGCGAGGCGGCCATCTTGAAGCAGGGGATCTTAGGACGCAAAGCGAGGCGCCATCTCTAGGAACGCAAAGCGAGGCAGCATCTCTAGGAACGCAAAGGAGCGTCCTCGAACGCAAGCGACGCATCTCTAGGAACGCAAAGCTGAGGCGGCCATCTCTAGGACACGAGCATCTTAAGCAGGAGGCGGCCATCTTCTAGGACGCAAAGCGAGGGCGGCCATCTCTAGGAACGCAAAGCGGAGGCGGCCATTCTCTAGGGAACGCAACAGCGGCATTAGGAACGCAGCCGGCATCTCTAGGACGCAACAGCGAGGCGGCCTCTCTTAGGAAACGCAAAGCGAGGCGGCATCTCTAGGAACGCAAAGCGAGGCGCGCCATCTCTAGGACGCAAAGCGAGCGGGCCATCCGACCAGGCCTCTCTAGGAACGCAAAGGAGGCGGCCATCTCTGACCTGAGGCCGGACAGCGCTGGAAGAGAGTGTCCTGCTGTGATGGTTGTTCTTAAAGCTGAACACTGCTCTGGTGGGCTGTGCTCAGAATGTTATGAGCTTTACAGACAGGTTCTGAAGCCACTACTTCCCATGTCACATTGGGTTGCAACCAGCAGCCCACATAAAATACCTTTTCAAACTTGAGATGAAATCTTCTGGTGTTACAGTTAAATGTTTTCCTTAACTGTTTGGCGGTGGGCATACTGAACTCTTTGTCTCCAGACATTTCTGTTGGGACTATGGGAAGGGTCAGTAAAGGAGAGAATTTGAGTGGGAGTAGGGAGAGGCCGAGGGGAGGCCAGGGTGGTCAGGGAGGTCAGGGGAGGCGGTCAGCAGAGGCCAGGGGAGGCCCAGGAGGTCAGGGAGGTCAGGGTGGTCATGGGAGGTCAGGGAGCCGGGGAGGTCAGGGAGGTCAGTGGTGGTCGGGAGGTAGGGAGGCAGGGGGTCACCAGGGAGGTCAGGGAGGTCAGGGTGGTCAGGGAGGTCAGGGAGGCCAGGGAGGCCAGGGGAGGTCACGGAGGTCACGGAGGTCAGGGAGGTCAGGGTGGTCAGGGAGGTCAGGGAGGCCAGGGGAGGTCACGGAGGTCAGGGCAGTTAGAGAGGCCAGGGTGGTATGCTGCTGGTAAACAGTGCATGTCAGAGCAAAAACCAAGCCATGAGGTCAAAGGAATTGTCGGTAGAGCTCCGAGACAGGATTGTGTCGAGGCACAGATCTGGGTAAATCTACCAAAAACTTTCTGCAGCATTGAAGGTCCTAAAGAATACAGTGGCCTCCATCATTCTTAAATGGAAGAAGTTTACCACAGTTTGGAACCACCAAGACTCTTCATAGAGCTGGCTGCCTGGTCAAACTGAACAATCGGGGGAGAAGGGCCTTGGTCAAGCAGGTGACCAAGAACCCAATGGTCATTCTGACAGAGCTCTAGAGTTCCTTTTTGGAGATGGGAGAACCTTCCAGAAGGACAACCATCTCTGCACCACTCCACCAATTAGACCTTTATGGTAGAGTGGCCAGACGGAAGCCACTCCTCAGTAAAATGCACATGACCGCCCGCTTGGAGTTTGCAAAAAGACACCTAAAGTCTCTCAGACCATGAGAAACAAGATTGAACTATTTGGCCTGAATGCCAAGCGTCACATCTAGAGTAAACCTTGCACCATCCCTACGGTGAAGCATGGTGGTGGCTGCATCATGCTGTGGGGATGTTTTTCAGCGGCAGAGACTGAGAGACTTGTCAGGATCGTGGCAACGACAAAGGGAGCAAAGTACAGAGAGGTCCTTGATGAAAATCTGCTTGAGAACGCTCGGGACCTCAGACTGGTGTGAATGTTCACCTTCCAACAGGACAACGACCCTAAGCACACAGCCAAGACAACGCAGGAGTGGCTTCGGGACAAGTCTCTGAATGTCCTTGAGTTGCCCAGCCAGAACCCAGACTTTAACCCAATCAAACATCTCTGGAGAGACCTGAAAATAGGTCTGCAGCGACTCTCCCCATCCAACCTGACAGAGCATGAGAGGATCTGCAGAGAAGAATGGGAGAAACTCCCCAAATACAGGTGTGCCAAACTTGTAGCGTCATAACCAAGAATACTCGAGGCTGTAATCGCTGCCTAAGCTGCTTCAAAAAAGTTCTGAGTAAAGGGTCTGAGTACTTATGTAAATGTGACATTTCATTAAAACATTTTTTWAAATAAATTAACAAATATTTCTACAACTCGTTTTTAATTTGTCATTTTGGGGTATTGTGATTAGATTGATTAGGAAAAAGTCTATTGATTACATTTTAGAATAAGGCTGTAACATAACAAAATGTGGAAAAAGTTCAGGGGTCTGAATACTTTCTGAAGGCACTGGAACTAACAAAATTACAGTTAACAAAAATGTGTGATTAATCCAGTATAAACTAACGCATATAATTTATTATACAAGAGACACAATTCCCCAAAACAACAGCAGAGTATGTTTTATTTGTAAACTAATAATGATGTAATAATCCATTCTTTCTGGGAACGCTATAAAGTCCAGAAATTGGGGCGGAGCTAGAAAGTTTTACAATGTAAACTACGAAGAACATTTTCTCAGTCTGAAATTCTTATTCTGGTTAGCCATATTATATTGTAAAAGTCCATTGGCATTATTAGTGTGGTAATTGACACATTTGAATCAGGTGAACTGTCTCTTGAACAGCTGAGAAGAGATTGAGAACACTGATTGATATAGTCACCCATTTTTTAATTTGCATTAAACATCATCACTGGTCATAATTGTAGTATATGATCTCGTAACACAACACATTAGATCAGCTGCACATGACACTCTGACTCATGGTTGTAGAAAAATGTGCTGTGTGCAAACCACGCCCTAAATATTCAATAAACCGTCTCACCTACATTTGAATTATCACTAAAGAACAAAGAAACATTTTGTGAACTGTAAAGAACATTTTGTGAACTGTAAAGAAACCATTTTGTGAACCGTAAAGAACCATTTTGTGAACTGTAAAGAACCATTTTGTGAACCGTAAAGAACCATTTTGTGAACTGTAAAGAACCATTTTGTGAACTGTAAGAACCATTTTGTGAACGTAAAGAACATTTTTGTGAACGTAGTGAACGAAGAACCATTTTGTGAACTGTAAGAACCATTTTGTGAACTGTAAAGACCATTGAAGAGCTCAAAAGGTTTTATTCGAGTCCACATAGAATTGTCACATTTCCCAAAAGAAACTTGAAGAACCCTCATGCCTTTGTGTGTATCCTCCCCCTACCTTTTGATTGATCCGTTATCTGATTGACGGACAGATAACGGTCCTGACAAAGTGGAAAATTAAAGGTAAAATTAAATCACCTTTCATGGATTCAATGTATTTATTTCCTAATGACACACGAGCCCACATGTTCTGCCCTCAGCTCTGACCCAAGGCGGAGGAGAGGGGGGAGACGTACTCTTTCATCGTGCCAGTCACCACCGCTGAGTGTGTGTACATTTACATTTACATTTAAGTCATTTAGCAGACGCTCTTATCCAGAGCGACTTACAAATTGGTGCATTCACCTTATGACATGTCATCGGGATCTCCCTCAGCATTCCAACCGCATCTATTCGCTCCTTCCCTTCTCTCCTTCCCTTCTCTCAAACCGTCCTCTCAATCCGTCACAGTGATTTTATCATTGGATTTTGACACAGACATAATTTCACCTCCACCCCTATTACTCACTGCATTGGATCAATCCGTGACCACGGGCACAGTATATTCCTATAGCCAGGGAGATGGGGCTGACTGTGGGGGCTACAGGATGGTACAGTCTTGACCACGCAGCCAGCCCCTGGCATACAGCTGTCCTCTTCTATTATAGCAGCCAGGGGAGAGATGACTGTACAGGGCACAATCCATGACATGTGACTGCACGATGGGAACAAACCCTGCCACATTCAAGTTTAGCCCAGTAGAGTGCAGCTGTCCAATCAGATCACGTTGACCAGCAGTGTTGCTGCTACATGACTTAATGTACCAATCTACACATCGTTCCTTTGCTTTGATGCTCATGATTGAGTATTGCTCTGTTCAAGTAGACGTGTGATTTGCTGTGGTTCTTGTAGGGGTGTCATTTTGTTGGCTGACTGTGAACGGCTCTGAGAGACTCTGGGTTGAGGTCAGTGATAAATAGTTCGTATGGGCTACTGCCAAGAGATGAGCTATAGGTTGTACCTACCATAGGAGTCCCCTCGAACGCTACCCATTGGGGGGGATATGTACATACCCAGCATGCGACGAGCTGCAGGAGTTGGTACCCGTTTTTGTTGGTTATGTTTCATAGTTGGTGCGCTAGGATGGGCATATGGGGGAGGGAATGCTGTCACCGTCCAGGTAGGCTGTTTGTCCCCCTGTGTGCTGAGGGTCGTCAGGTCTCTCTCTCTCTCTGCTCCGGGTGGTTTGAACAACAACACCAGCTAGACTCCATCTATCTCTCATCCTGCTACTACTCTTCTCTCCTCTCTCTCTCAGGTTGTTTGTCACAACACAGCTAGACTCATGCTATCTCTCTCCTCTCATCTCTCTCCTCCTCTCCGGGTGGGTTGTCACAACACAAGCTAGACTCATCTATTCTCTTCCTCTCTCTCCAGTTGTTGACAACAACACCGCTAGACTTCTCTATCTCTCTCTTCTCTCTTCTCCAGGTTGTTGAAACAACACAACTTAGCGACTCATCTATCTCTCTTCTTCTCTCTCCAGGTTGTTGACAACAACACAGCTAGACTCATCTATCTCTCTCTCTCTCTCCAGTTGTTGTGACAACAACACATGGCTGATCATCTATCTCTCTCTCTCTCTCGTCTCTCTCGCTCCAGGTTGTTGACACCAACACAGCTAGACTCATCTTACTTTCTCTCTCTCTCTCTCGCTCCAGGTTGTTGTCAACAACACCGAGGATAATCTATCTCTCTCTCTCTCTTCTCCAGGTTGTTGTCAACAACACCGCTAGACTCATCTATCTCTCTCTCTCTCTCTCTCTCCAGGTTGTTGTCAACAACACCGCTAGACTCATCTATCTCTCTCTCTTCTCTCTCCAGGTTCGTTGTACACAACACCGCTAGACTCATCTATCTCTCTGCTCTCTCTCTCTCCAGGTTGTTGTCACACACACTAAGACTCATCTATTCTCTCTCTCTCTCTCTATCTCCAGGTGTGTCAACAACCCGCTAGAACTCATCTATCTCTCTCCTCTCTTCCAGGTTGTGCACAACACGCTAGACTCATCTATTTCCTCTCTCTTTTGTAGTGAGTGAGGCAGAAAACGCAGACAAAGCTAACCAGAAAATGACTCAGTAGAGAGGAGGAAATGGGACCACTGAGAAACACATTTACAGCAATACAAGACAGCGCTGAAACTTTTTGGTTATTTTTTGATCTGTATGGTCACCAGCAGGGTGAGGTCACCCGATGTGATATATATTATTATGGTAGGAGTCACCAGGCAGGGTGAGGTCACCCGATGGATATATATTATTATGGTAGGAGTTACCAGCAGGGTGAGGTCACCCGAATGTGATATATATTATTATGGTAGGAGTCACCAGGCAGGGTGAGATCACCCATGTGATATATATTATATGGTAGGAGTCCACCCAGGCAGGGTGAGGTCACCCGATGTGATATATATTATTATGGTAGGAGTCAACAGGCAGGTGAGGTCACCCGATGTGATATATATTATTATGGTAGGAGTCACCCGGCAGGGTGAGGTCACCCGATGTGATATATATTATATGGTAGGAGTACCAGGCAGGGTGAGGTCACCCGATGTGATATATATTATTATGGTAGGAGTCACCAGGCAGGGTGAGGTCACCCGATGTGATATATATTATTATGGTAGGAGCACCAGGCAGGTGAGGTCACCCGATGTGATATATATTATTATTGGTAGGAGTCACCAGGCAGGGTGAGGTCACCCGATGTGATATATTATTATGGTAGGAGTCACCAGGCAGGGTGAGGTCACCCGATGTGAATATATATTATTATGGTGAGAGTCACCAGGCAGGGTGAGGTCACCCGATGTGAATATATATTATATGGTAGGAGTCACCAGGCAGGGTGAGGTCACCCGATGTGATATTATTATTATTGGTAGGAGTCACCAGCAGGGTGGTCCCCGATTTGATATATATATTATGGTAGGAGTCACAGGCAGGGTGAGGTCACCCTGCATTCTTATATTTCACTTCATCTCGTGGGCACATTCACTCTAGTTTCTTTATTTACTTTTTCTCATATATTTCTGTATGTTTTGTTTTAGTTTCTCATGAAGCAACCCTGAGGACAGTTGCGATGACGTCACAGTTATGTCACAGTCAGCATGCATGAAAAAAAAACCTTGGTGCCACGTGCACTGGTTCCACACACACAGCACCACACCACACACACACACACACACACACACACACACACCACACACCACACCACACACAGCACACACACACACACACACACACACAACCACACACACACACACACAACACACACACACACACACACACACACACACACACACACACACACACACACACACACACATAGCAGGATCTAAGCCTGTTCCAGTGTCGTACCTGGTTGCTCTGTGACATGTGCTGGCCTGTATGTACAAAAGCTTTGTCATAAACTCCACTTCTGTTTCCACTGGGGCAGATGACCGCTGTGTGCCACTCTGTGCGTGTGCCACCTGTGTGTGTTGTGTTGGTGTGTGTGTGTGTGTGGTGTGTGTGTGTGTGTGTGTGTGTGTGGTGTGTGTGTGTGTGTGTGGTGTGTGTGTGTGTGTGTGTGTGTGTGTGTGGTGTGTGTGTGTGTGTGTGTGGTGTGTGTGTGTGTGTGTGTGTGTGTGTCAGTCTCCTGCAGGTGTGTCATGTCTCTC
>NW_019949012.1:0-1167 GCF_002910315.2 Salvelinus sp. IW2-2015
GCTTTCCTAACTGCCTGTCTATATTGGTTCCTAACTTCCCTGAAAAGTTGCATATCCCTGCATATCCCTACTATTCGATGCTAATGCAATACTCCACAGGATGTTTTTGTGCTGGTCAAGGGCAGTCAGGTCTGGAGTGAACCAAGGGCTCCATCTGTTCTTAGTTCTACATGTTTTGAATGGGGATTTGTTTAAGACAGTGAGGAAAGCACTTTTAAAGAATAACCAGGCATCCTCTACTGACGGAATGAGGTCAATATTCTTCCAGGATACCCGGGCCAGGTCGATTAGAAAGGCCTGCTCACTGAAGTGTTTTAGAGAGCGTTTGACAGTGATGAGGGGTGGTCGTTTGATCGCGGACCCATTATGGAGGTCAGTGATCATAGGGTCAAAAGAGCAGTAATAGGTGAGTTAGGGTGCTGTTCGGTAGTCACTACTACGCTAGGCGAGCAGGGGACACAGCGTTCAGAAAAGCTAGCGGGCCGGGGCTAGTAGCTGGTTCTTCGGCGATATCGTAACAGAATAGCCTGTTGAGACCACATCGAGCGATCCAGTCGTGATGGATCATTGGGGCTCCGTGTCGACAATAAAGGTTCCAGGCCAATTGGCAAAGGAGGTATTGTAGAATTAGCTGGTATATGGGCCTAGCTCAAGGCTAGCTGGTGCTTGCTTCAGGACAGAGGCATTAGCTAATAGTAGCCACTCGTTTGCGGCTAGCTAGCTGCGATGAACCGGTGTAATGATCCAGAGCGGCAGGAATCCGGTGATGTGGTAGAGAGAAGCAGTCCGATATGCTCTGGCTTGATATTGCGCTGTGCAGACTGGCAGGTGTTGTCCGAGCTAAGGCTGGCTGATGACGGTGATGAACGGGGGAAAAGGCAAGGACTGCTTGTCGTGGCTAACAAAGACTAGTAGCTAGTTAGCTGGCTAGCTCCTGATGGAAGTTCCAGTTATAAGGAATAAAAATAGCAGATCCGTACCACATTGGGTGAGGCGGGTTGTAGGAAAGTATAATTAGTTCGTAGATAAAAAAAGTAGAAAAAGATATTACGAGAAGACCGGCTATTTCACCAGAATAAGACACGGGATAAGACAAAGACAAACACACACGTCCTACTGCTACGCCATCTTGGATCAATGAAGAAACACCATTGTAAATACAACCCA
>NW_019949012.1:5349-12839 GCF_002910315.2 Salvelinus sp. IW2-2015
TCGGATCAGTTTAAAACTCTGTGTGTGCCCTATGGCTTGACATGAACTGCACCCGCCTTCCCCTGGATGTCAGTAACCAATGAGAAGTGGAATGGTGTCTCTAGGTGTTTCTCAGAGTTTATAAAAGGGAATGGGAGTGAGATGTCCCTTCTTTTCGATTGCTCGCCAGGACGCAAGGGAGGACATCAGAATCGCATGCTTCAAAAGCTCTCGTTATTGATCAAAGATATATCCGTCTGTGATTTAATTCGATATAGGTGTTAGAAACATCATAACGAAGTTATTTGAAACCGATTTATATCAGTTTATGCGAGTATATTGCTATTTTTCTGAATTTCCTTAGTATTGCGTTTGAGGATTTGGGCATGTGTGTGCCGTGTAGCATCGTTAGCTGCTAGTTCCGAAGTTGAGGAGGTCATTTTTACAACAAAGCAACGATTTCTTTTGGACAAAGGACACATTGCCCAAGAATACTGATGGAAGCTCGTCAAAAGTAAGAGTTATTTATGATTTTATCCGTATTTATGTGGAAAAATGTAAACGCAGTTGTCAGCCATTTTTTGCGGCACTGGTCTGGCTGTAACTCACAATGTATGTCTAGTAACGTAAATTTTAAAAATCTAAATCAGCGGTTGCATTAATAACCAATGCATCTTTCATTAGCTGTCCAACCTGTATTTTTTTTGTCAATCTAATCGATAATAATCGTAAACATAGGTGCCTTTCCAAGATGCGCCGGCCAGAATGCATGCCATGTTTTGACAGATTTACATTGCATAACCACGATTTGTGATGCTAAATATGCACATTTTTGAACAAACTCTATATGCATTGTGTAATATGATGTTACAGGACTGTCATCTGAAGAATTCTGAGAAGGTTAGTGAAAAAATTAATATATTTTGGTGGCGATAACGTTATCGCCCCTTTTGCATTGATTCAATGCTGGGGTGATGTTAGCTCATGTGGTATGCTAATATAACGAATATATTGTGTTTTCGCTGTAAAACACTTAGAAAATCTGAAATATTGTCTGGATTCACAAGATCTGTGTCTTTCGATTGCTGTAGGCTGTGTATTTTTAAGAAATGTTTTATGATGAGTAATTAGGTAATACACGTTGCTCTCTGTAGTTATTCTAGTCGCTTTGGTGAGTTTTGTGATAGTGGCTGCAATGGTAAACTATGATTTATACCTGAAAAATGCACATTTTTCTAAAAAAACATATGCTATACATAAATATGTTATCAGACTGTCATCTTATGAAGTTGTTTCTTGGTTAGTGGCTATATAATATCTTTATTTAGTCGAATTAGTGATAGCTACTGATGCAGGAAAAAATGGTGGAGAAAAAAAGTTGTTGTTTTTGCTATCGTGGTTAGCTAATAGATTTACATATTGTGTCTTCCCTGTAAAACACTTAGAAAATCTGAAATATTGTCTGGATTCACAAGATCTTTGTCTTTCAATTGCTGTAGGCTGTGTATTTTTCAGAAAATGTTTTAGGATGAGTATTTTGGTAATTGACGTCGGTCTCTGTAATTATTCCGGCTGCTTCCAACGCTATTTCAGATTGCAGCTGCAATGTAGACTGTGATTTATACCTGAAAAATGCACATTTTTCTAAAAAAAATATCCTATACCATAAATATGTTATCAGACTGTCATCTTATGAAGTTGTTTCTTAGTTAGTGGGCTATATATATCTTTATTTAGTCAAATTAGTGATAGTACTGATGGAGTAAAAAAGTGGTGGAGTAAAAAAAGTGGTGTCTTTTGCTAACGTGGTTAGCTAATAGATTTTACATATTGTGTCTTCCCTGTAAAACATTTTAAAAAATCAGAAATGATGGCTGGATTCACAAGATCTGTATCTTTCATCTGGTGTCTTGGACTTGTGGATTTAATGATATTTGATGCTTGTATTTACTTGTGACGCTATGCTAGGCTATGCTAGTCAGCTTTTTTACTGTGGGGGGTGCTCCCGGATCCGGATGAGTACCAAGTAAAAGATTGTTTTCCATGCCAATAAAGCCCTTAAATTGAAATTAAGAGTGAGAGTGAGAGTGAGTGAGTGATAGTGAGTGAGTGAGTGAGTGAGTGAGTGAGTGAGTGAGTGAGTGAGTGAGTGAGTGAGAGAGAATCACATGGATTAAAGTCACAGATTGAAATCCCTGCAGTAAAAAAGATGCCTCATATTTCAGCGTAAATCACATCTCATATATTGATACTACCTACCACACAGACCAGTGTCGTCTCAGAGTAGGAGTATTGTACTACCTACCAACAGACCATGTCGTCTAGAGTAGGAGTATTGATACTACCTACCACACAGACCAGTGTCGTCTCAGAGTAGGAGTATTGATACTACCTACCACACAGACCAGTGTCGTCTCAGAGTAGGAGTATTGATACTACCTACCACACAGACCAGTGTCGTCTCAGAGTAGGAGTGCCATCTAGGAGCAGTTTCTCCCTTGTCCATGTAATCTTATTCATTGTGAGATTTAAATGGGAAAACAGATCCTAGACTCTGAGACGCTTGATACACATGGCTACTAGTAGAAATTTTTTCCAACACCTCGACCCAGCCTTACTCCACAGAACAAGCTGTGGAATCCAGCAGTAGGCAATATGGTCAGATCTAATCGGAATAATTATGTTTCCCCTTCATCAGCTCAGAGCCAGATACATTAGTCCATCTGTTATGAGCAGACACACACACACACACACCATAGGACACATGACGAGACACAGAACTATAAGGAGATATTACAGGACCCACAGCGAGACACAGGACTGTAAAGAGATATTACAGGACTCACTGAGACCCACAGCGAGACACAGAACTGTACGGAGATATTACAACCCACTGAGACCCACAGCGAGACACAGGACTGTAAAGAGATATTACAGGACTCACTGAGACCACAGCGAGAACACAGAACTGTACGGAGATATTACAGGACCCACTGAGACCCACAGCGAGACACAGGACTGTAAAGAGATATTACAGGACCACTGAGACCCACAGCGAGACACAGAACTGTAAAGAGATATTACAGGACCCACTGAGACCCACAGCGAGACACAGAACTGTAAAGAGATATTACAGGACCCACTGAGACCCACGACGAGACACAGAATTGTACGGAGATATTACAGGACCCACTGAGACCCACAGCGAGACACAGAACTGTACTATTACAGATAAGAGGAAGTCATGTAATAGATTGACTGCTGTGTGTGTGTGTGTGTGTGTGTGCGTGCGTGTGTCTTCACTGATAAATGAACATGCATCAATTGAACCAGTTAAAATCACAGAAGGCAGACCAGACAGGCTTCTTCACACCAGCTCTCTGCTCTGCATTCTCGAGATATATTTCAAATAAATAAAGGGAAAAACAAATGAACCGTGTGTTAATTAGTTTCAGTGTTATGGGATTCCATCTGATAATGACTTGGAACCACTTGGGAAATCTACAGCAGCACCACTCAAAATATCCCGAGATGGAGAAATTAAAAAACAAATAAATAAGATTCCTCCTCGTGGCTCCCAGTCCCTGACAAATGGCATCCTATTCCCTATATACCCCATAGGGCTCTGGTCTAAAGTTGTGCACTATATATAGGGAATAGGGTTCCATAGGGCTCTGGTCTAAAGTAGTGCACTATATATAGGGAATAGGGTGCCATAGGGCTCTGGTCTAAAGTAGTGCACTATACAGGGAATAGGGTGTGATTTGGCCTCAGATCCCCATACTCTCAGAGAGATATAAAAACCTGTATGCAGTGTGATGACAGATATGCATAGTGCTGTACAGTGTAACAGCCGTATCATTTCCACACGGACGTTACATCTGAAAGGAGGAACGCAAAGCTGACTATCTGAAATGTTACATGGGATGGGAAGGAATTTACACGTAGGAAGATGTTTTTTAATGGATTTACACTTATAAACTATTGTTATAATGAGTGTCTGTCCTCTGACTTGTAGCTGGTCAATGTGACTTTAATACTGTAGCTTAGACACGTTCATGAAAATAGTTTATATAGAGTTTATAAAWGTGTAATAAGCGGTTATAATTGTGTGATTTCTATCAATATCTGGCAAATGATTCAGAACAAAAGAGGAGTTACATCCATTGTATTTTTTAAGACTGTTAGGGACATTTAATTACAGGAGTCTAAAATGCACATTTTAAAGGTTCTTATTAATTATATTCTGCTGATTTCAACTGACTGACTTGGCTTTAATAAATCAGCTTGATGAGCTTTCCCTTTCATCCCCACAACCACATCATCACCACAAACAACACTTGACACAAAATCTACCTCTCCAGAGTTCTGCTTCCCTATTGCCAACATGAACGGGATAATTCAACCCAAAATACAACATGACATATTRGTTTCTTTACCCGGTAAGTAGTCTGGACAAGGTAGAGTAACATTTGGATACAGTGGCCAGTAAACATGAATATGAATGAGTATTGGAAGTCTTACCTTGTCCTTAGGCTGCTTACAGGGTAAGGAAACAAATATGTCATTTTTGTAAATTGGGTGAACTATCCCTTTAAATGTACAGCCCTAGTCTCTCTTAGCGGTTCCACGAAAACTGAAAACAGCCTCAGCTTGAAGTGAATAACAACAATAAAACAACAGGACGAAAGAACAGAAACAAAGAGTCAAAGAAACAACATTTTACCCCAGTTGGACTTGGTTGAGTTAATGGTTGAGTTAATGGTTGAGTTAATGGTTGAGTTAATGGTTGAGTTAATGGTTGAGTTAATGGTTGAAATGGTCCTGAAGTGTTTTCTGAGTTTTTATCACAGTTTGGAGAGGAATAATCATCTCCCTGGGGACGAGAGGGGATGGCGCCGGAGGGGATGGCGCCGGAGGGGATGGCGCCGGAGAGTAGGGCCGCCGTCCTATCGGCTCTCAACCAATCACGCTATTTTGTTTGTCTTTTCGCGTTGTTCGTAACTTGTTTAGTACATAATGTTGCTGCTACCGTCTCTTGTGACCGAAAATAACTTCTGGACATCAGAACTGGGATTACTCACCTCAAAGTTGGACGAGGAGTTCTTCTTCAATGAGTCGGACACAAGGGATATACTGCGGACACACCAGGACCAGATCCCCGAGAATCGCTGGAAAAGGAAATGTGGAAAGAGATTGGGATTGTTTTGTTTTTTTATTATTTCACCTTTATTTAACCAGGTAGGCTAGTTGAGAACAAGTTCTCATTTGCAATTGCGACCTGGTCAAGATAAAGCATAGCAATTCGACACATACAACAACACAGAGTTACACATGGAATAAACAAAACATACAGTCAATAATACAGTAGAACAAAAGAAAACAAAAAGTCTATATACAGTGAGTGCAAATGAGGTAAGATAAGGGAGTTAAGGCAATAAATAGGCCATGGTAGCGAAGTAATTGCAATATAGCCATTAAAACACTGGAATGGTAGATGTGCAGAAGATGAATGTGCAGGTAGAGATACTGGGGTGCAAAGGAGCAAGATTAATAAATAAATACAGTATGGGAATTAGGTAGGTAGATAGATTGGCTGTTTACAGATGGGCTATGTACAGGTGCAGTGATCTGTGAGCTGCTCTGACAGCTGGTGCTTAAAATTAGTGAGGGAGATATGAGTCTCCAGCTTCAGAGATTTTTTGCAGTTAGTTCCAGTCATTGGCAGCAGAGAACTGGAAGGAAAGATGACCAAAGGAGGAATTGGCTTTGGGGGTGACCAGTGAGATATACCTGCTGGAGCGCTTGCTACGAGTGGGTGCTGCTATGGTCAGTGAGCTGAGATAAGGTGGGGCTTTACCTAGCAGAGACTTGTAGATAACATGTAGCCAGTGGGTTTGGCAACGAGTATGAAGCGAGGGCCAACCAACGAGAGCGTACAGGTCGCATAGGTGGGTAGTGTACGGGGCTTCGGTGACAAAACGGATGGCACTGTGATAGACTGCATCCAGTTTGTTGAGTAGAGTGTTGGAGGCAATTTTATAGATGACATCACCGAAGTCGAGGATCCGTAGGATGGTCAGTTTTACGAAGGTATGTTTGGCAGCATGAGTGAAGGAGGCTTTGTTGCAAAATAGGAAGTCAATTCTAGATTCAATTTTGGATTGGAGATGCTTAATGTGAGTCTGGAAGGAAAGTTTACAGTATAACCAGACACCTAGGTATTTGTAGTTGTCCACATATTCTAAGTCAGAGCCGTCCAGAGTAGTGATGCTGGACGGGCGAGCAGGTGCGGGCAGCGATCGGTTGAATTGCATGAATTTCGTTTTACTTGCATTTAAGAGCAGTTGGAGGCCACGGAAGGAGAGTTGTATGGCATTGAAGCTCGTCTGGAGGTTAGTTAACCTCTTGACGCTAGGGGTCATATATATATATATTTTTTTTAAAGAACCTTCCCAAGGTAAACAGACTATTTCTCAGGTCCAGATCGTAGAATATGCATATAATTTACAGATTAGGATAGAAAACACTCCAAAGTTTCCAAAACTGTCAAAATATTGTCTGTGAGTATAACAAAACTGATTCTGCAGACGAAAACCTGAGAAAATATAACCCGGAAGTGATATTTCTTTTTCAGATTCTGTGTTTCCTGGCCTGTCTTTCTTCCGTTTAAAGGGGTATCATCCAGATTCATTTTCCAATGGCTTCCCCAGGCTGTGACCAGGCTTTAGACATAGTTTCAGGCTTTTATTTTGAAAAATGAACAAGATTTTTCAAAATTAGTCAGGTATCCTCTGAATAGTGCCTGCGGGCCAGAGGGGAGCTCTCCGTTTTGCTTTTCTCTCTTATTGAATAGGTTCTGGTCCGGTTGAAATATTATCGATTGTGTTTGTTAAAAACAACCTGAGGATTGATTATAAAAAACATTTGACATGTTTCTACAACCATTACGGATACTTTTTGGAATTTGTCGAAAGGAACAAGGCTTTGGTTTTCTSAACATAAYGCGCAACCCAAATGGCKTTTTTTTGTGATMAAAGTAATATTTATCGAACAAAAATAACATTTGTTGTGTAACTGGGAGTCTCGTGAGTGCAAACATCCGTGTGATGTTTACGCGGACGACACCATTCTGTGAGTATACTGCAATTTGCCATCAATACAAACTGAGGCAGCAGACTTTGTGAAAATGTATATTTGTGTCATTCTCAAAACGCTTGGCCACGACTGTATGTAGAGTGGTGTGGTCTACAGCTTCATCATGAGATTACTCTACCTCAGTCGAGCAAAACCCTCAAGACTTCCTTAGATATCGTGTACCAGCTGTTGTTTACATAATTGCATAGGCCCCACTCCATGTCTTATCAGAGGCTGCTGTTCTATCCTGCCAATAGAGTTTAAAATCCCTCCAGCTGTATGTTCTTAATGACGTCGTCCAGCCACAGCTCAGTGAAACATAAGATATTACAGTTTTTAAACACAGTGTCAGAAGAGGGGCCAAGAAAGTATAA
>NW_019949013.1:0-3102 GCF_002910315.2 Salvelinus sp. IW2-2015
AGTGGGGTGGCTGTCAGGAGAAGTATTACAGACCAACTGGCTGTGTACATGGCAGAGYTGATGGCCATACTGTTGGCCTTGCAGTGGGTGGAGGAAGTCAAGCCAGACAGAGTAGCTATATGTTCTGACTCATGTGCTGTGTTGATGAGTCTGCAGTCATTTAGCTCACATAGCAGACAAGGCCTGCTCTGCCCGGGTGAGACAGATGGATGTCCATATAAGCTTTGCTTGGGTCCCGGCCCATGTGGGGGTGGAAGGGAATGAGGAAGTAGATGTGCTTGCTAAACAGACCCTTAGGAGACAGGAGGTGGAGGTGCCAATGAGAAAAGCAGAGGCTAAGGGAATGATATGGGCAGTGGTGGTGCAGAGATGGCAGGAGCAGTGGAACAGTGACAATAAGGGCAGCCATCTATTCATTGTTTACATTTTAGTCATTTAGCAGAAACTCTTATCAGAGCGACTTACAAGAGCAATTAGGGTTAAGTTGCTCAGAAGCACAGACAGATTTTTCACCTAGTCGGCTCGGGTTACTGGCCCAACGCTCTAAACCACCAGGCTACCTGCTGCCCCTATTCCAGGTACAGAGTAAAGTAGGGGAGGATGGTAGGAATAGACAGAAGAGAGGAGGCTTTCCTTACAAGGCTAAGAGTAGGACACAGACAGCTGAATAAGTTATTACATGTGATAGCAAATCATTCAACAAGAAGATGCGATTACTGCCAGGAAACAGAGACAGTGGAGAATGTACTGATACAGTGTGGGAAGTATGGTCGGGAAAGAGAGAGACTGATACTGTATGAGGGAGAGCTTAGCAGAGTTTTAGTTGGCCTGTGGGAGATGTGCAACAAGTTTGACACGGGGGGTAATGGGACTGTGCGTGTCCTTGGTCTCAGGCCAGGTCAGCAGGGGGTGGTGGGGGGGCGGGGGGGTGGCCTGGGTAGGAAGGTGGATAGGGAAATAGTAGTGTGGCTTATAGTGATCAGCGGAGAGGTGTCTGTTGTCTTGTGGAGCGTGATAAGCCGGGTGGGTGAAGTAAGGTTGAGAGTGTGAGGCGGTCGATTGTCTGGAGTTTTTACTCGCTGTGTGTTCAGGGACTGTAACGATACACGAACGGCGGGAGGTATGTGGTTGAGAAGTCTATTGCACTTTAGCACGTTATTGTGTGTAATGGGGAGTGAGTAAGGAGGTAGAGTGAAGATACAGCTCTGAACAGCTCTGCGGGCGGGCCTCGGGCGCACACCCCCACACACAGTGCCTCTGTCCAGAAGGTGTGAGTAGCATATGGAGTCGCAGAGCGGGTATAGTTATCTAGATGGGGGGACAGGTGTAGGGGATGGTAAATTCAGACTTAGTAAACTGTTAGAGAAATGGGAGATGGATGACTCTTTGACAATGGGTGTTTCTGGTGAAGACTTTAGTTTAGGTGGGGGTCTGGGGAATCGCAGTGCCAAGAGAGGGGAGGGAGATGAAGAGAAAATGGCAGTGTGTGGTGTGGGCGTTTCTGGGTGGTATTGGTATCAGTGGCGGCGAATGAGCGCAAAGCTCTTTTTCGCAACATAAGAGGCAAGGAAGTGGGTGTTGGCTCGCGAGTGTAATGTGGAGCGTGGGGGGTTTAGTCGCGGAGTGAAATCTGTGAGGGGCAAAAGCTCCGTTTCCCCAACTGGGATCAGCAGCGGGTAGGGGGGGGCGGGCTTGTCTCTCCGCTGTGTGGTATGGTTTGGTGTGTAGTGTCGGGGGGTCCTGAAGATGACTGAGTTCATTCACAACATCTGAGGGCACAGCTATAAACTCGGGTATCGCTCCTGTTCGTGTTATGTTCGTATAGCGTTGGTCAGGTGTCAGTCACGCAGGGGTTTGCCCTTCGTAGAAAGATGGGCGTGGGAAGGCTCTTCGCGACACGGGGAGTTTCACAGAGAGAGAAGCTTATAGGGTGGGGCCTTCGTGTCCTGTGTGTTGACGTGGTGTGGTCGTAGTGGGGCTCGCTGATTTGGTTTGAAGCATTTATATGATTTCTCTGTGAGATTTTAAGGTTTTAGATGCAGCGAAACTTCCCAACTGAGAGCAGTGGTACGGTTTTCTCTCTGGTGTAAATCCTCTGTTTTAGTAAAATTCTTCCCACAGTCAGAGCAGCAGTGGTTGAGGTTTCTTCCCTATACCTCTCTGCTGGTGTTTCTTGAGGTGTCCTGATCTGGATAGACTCTTCTCTGTCTTGTCAGATCAGGATGTTGTTGAGGCTCCAGATATGAAGCCCCTCCCACTAGAGAGAACGATTAGGTCTGTCCCCTGTGAAAAAAGACATTGAAGTAGTTTAGGTTTTGGCAAATATGGGTAATAAACAGATGGGTTGTTCCACGAAATGATTGCCTTTTGTGTCCTTTGATATTTTTTTCTTTAGAAATTGTGCACCAATATTCAATTTTAAATCTCTGTTATATTTAATAAAGTACCCTTTAATACAGAACACATGGAGAATTAGATTAATCAGATGTTAATATGAAGAAAAGACTTGGTAAAGTGACACGATGCAGCATTTAGGTCTTTCTGTCAACCCTGTGTAACTTCTAGAAAGATTATACACCTAATACAGAGTTTGGTTTTTAAATTGAATGGTGCTTTTATGTAGTTTCATAGGAGTGGTGTTTTGTGTTTGTTACATGCACAGCACCTTACTAACTTTCCTCAGGTTTTCCTCGTCGTGCATCCTATTACAGTACAGCACATTCATAGCATTAGTATCTGTCATTGGATGGTGTTATTGTCAGGCATTTGGTTTTACAATAATGGAAGTGGGAATTTAGGGTCCCAAATGGCAACCTATTGTCTATGGGTCCTGGTCTAAAGTAGAGCACTACATCCTGAAGGGGGTATATTTGGGATGGAATCTCAGTGTTAATGTTGTGTTTTCTTGGTGCTAACATCGGTGTTCTCCCCAAATAATAGAAGAGGCCCTGCGCCACCTTGTGGACTGGCTACGCCACTATGTAAACACTTAAAAAAAACGTTATTTGTTTTCATAAACCAGTTTCTATCCAACCTAGACAAGGTGGGATCTTTTTGTGTCTGTAAAATTAACTACGCAAGAAATGTCAGTGGAAACGCTTT